>NW_008621566.1:0-4384 GCF_000691845.1 Merops nubicus | reverse complement strand
AGCGGGAGGGTGCCGCGGGTCGGGGGGTGCAGGAGCTCCCAGGGAGCAGGCTCAGCTCGCCCACACCCGGGCACCACACCCCGGGCAGAGGGAGGAGCTCCTGCCCGACCCCCGCACCCGCCCGTGGACAGCAGCCAGGCCTCATTCACTTATCTCCATCACTGAAGCGCCCAGCCCTGGCTCTGGGCTGCACAGGGGAGTATGATTATGCCCACTTTATAGATTAGGAGTTATTCATCCCACACCAAATCCTCAGACTCTGCCACGTCTCACAGACCTGTTCTGGAGCTCTCTTTGTTAAGATTTAGGCTGAACTTGGCCCCAGTTCAGCTCAGAAACTCGCGTTACAGAAATCCCCTGCACAGCCTCCTGCCTGCCCGCGGCTGGGGAGCAAACCTGCCGCCAAGGCCACTGCTCCCCCGGCAGCAGGAGCGGTGGGGGACACACTGCAGCAGTGCTGGGAGCAGGGGGACACCCAACACCCTGGGCACAGACCACACCGAGCTCCTGCTGCTAGGAAAGATCCCCTCGTTGCCACGCTGATGTAAGCACACAGACGGCGTTATCTTGGGAGGGCAACTCTGAGAACACCAAGTTCAGCACAACACCAGCACGGGGCATGTGAGTGTCCAGGAGCGTGGAGGTGGGCGAGTGTCTGGGGCAGATGTGCATGTGCAGGACAGGGTGATGGGGACGTAGGTGTTGGGTGTGGGGAACACCTCCAGAAAAGAGCTTGGTGTTTCTACTGATTTCACAAGAGGCTCTGCTAAAATGTCACCTCTCCAAAGCAAAACATGTGCACGTAGGTGAATCATCATTTCACACCCCAAAACCAGGAATGGGTGGCAAAATTCTCTAGTGAGGCACCAAATCCTCAGGGGATTGCCATAAAGTGCACCCAGTGACTCTAGTCTTCTCATCCTTTATTCCTTGTATCTCCTCCTCTCCACCCCTTGCTCTCTCTTGCCAACCTACACGGGTTGTTCAGCTTTTATTCTGAGCACGAAACTGCCTTAGGACTGGAAGCTTTAAGCAGTTTCCCAGCCTCCAGAAATTTTCTGGTTCTTTCTCCATGGCAGAGCAAACAATTGCTTTGGTACCTGGCCACCACACCTACCTCCCAAACGCAATGAGAACTCAGAATTCTTTGGGACGTTTAAACAAGAACATATTTTACACAAGTGAAGCGCGTGGTTTTGCATCACTGTAACTATTTGGTCTCAAAAAGGTTTGACAAACTGCTTTATCTTCTGGAATCAACACATGAAGAAAGAAGGGAAGTCTCTTGAGAAAGATGGGTGGAGGCTGGTGCCAGGTTAACACACTGGGAAGAGAAGTTAACAGCTGGACTCAGCCAGAGAGCCCTATGGATGGATAAAATGGTCTTCAGTTTGGAGGGGGGCAAAGCACCATTACCCCTCTCCAAAACACACCCTACTCTGCAGACAAAGCCCCAGGGAGCTGATCCCAGCCACTGGCCCTGCTCTGTGTCCCATCTGTCCATCCAAAGACGGTCCCCATCCGCAGTATCTCTGTGTAGACCCTTCAGGACTCACTTGTGCTCAAAATCTGGGCTTTGCCCACCCAGGGACTGTTCTGTCACCCTGCCAGGTCCACCCTCCCACAACACCACCATGACCTGGCCCAGCCCTTGATCCAGCCGTGCCCCTCCAGCAGCTGAGCACCGTGCAGCCCTCTATGCCCTCCACCAGGCTGCAGTCACCCCAGGCAGCTCCCCAGCCCCGCTGGGTGTTTCAGCCTCTAAACTCACTGGTCAAGCAGGAACGTGGATTAGAAGCCAGCAAGTTCTTATTTTGCTCCTGATGTCTGCTTCCATCTCCTCTGCAAGCCCTGGGAGAGGAAACAGGGAGCAACAAGGTCCTGGTCCAAGGGGCTCTCAATCCTCAAAATGGATTTTACCTGTCTCTGAAAGCTGCCTCCATCTCTCACCCCCCACTGCTTTCTCCCTAGGGAAATCAGTCTAAAAGGGGCTAATGGAACAATGTCCCTCTCTCTCCCCCCTCTCATTTTCTCTCTTTTTTTTTTATTAGCATTTGTGGAATTTATTCCCAAACTCTCCTAATCTTTCGTACACAACCATTTGATTTGCATAACCCAGCCCCCTCTCATAAAAACTGGCTGCTAGTTTAATTAAAAAATGTAAATTTGCTGTCATCTCGGGGCCTGGTGAATTAGGACGACATCGGCATTTTTTATTGCTGAAGACGTCCAAATTGATCCCGTCCGCACTGAACCGAGGGGAGGGGACGGTGCCGCGTGGGACGTTTGGCTGCGGGCTCTGCCCCTCCCCTGCTGCCAGCCAAGCCTCTGCCCCCTCTTCCCTTTGCAAGGTGCAGCTGAGGACGAGGACGTTGGTTCTCCCAAAGCCCAGCTGGATCGGCCAGCATGGCCTCTGCCATGTCAGCACTTCTGGGAGCTGAGCCCTGGGTGGCACCTGAGCTCTGCTAACCCTGGGAACAGCCGCGTCTCCCAGCCCTGCGAGGGAGGGAGGGAGGGAAGGAGCCCGGGCGGAGGTGGGGGATGCAGCACAGGCAATGGTTGTCTTCACCTCCCACAGGACTTTTCATTACTTTCTAGATACTTTCAACCAACTTTTCAGAGGGAAACCTAAATTGTAGGCTACGCACCAACCTAAGGGTGTGACTGGATGTCCAGGGGAGAGTCAAAGTGGCCACTAAGGCTCTTGCTGTGAGGGCAGCCAAGCACCGTGGCACTATGAGGAGTGGGACAGACCAGGCTGCACATGCAAAAGCCCTGAAATAAACACCCAGCCCAGAGGGTCCTTTCTGACAGCAGCAAGGAGGACTCCCAGTGGATGAATAAACAGTCCAGGAAAACAGAAAGAGAAACTGATGGCATGGAAGCTGAGTATTATTTGACCGCTTCCAGCTGAGGTATCTGTATCCTTCACAGCCTCTCCCCATCTCAAGCACTTTCAGAGCAGAAGGATGCAGGACCTGCACCCGTTAGCAGACACCCCTCTGTCAGCAGCAGACCTGGTTTAGAAGGAATAGGACCCAGCAGATAGGGTGCATGCTGGGAAACAGAAGTGAATTATCTCAGGGATCAATTCTCTGGTCTTTCTATGAGTTATGCTCTATGGCGCCAAGCCAGTGGAAACACTCCCACGGACTCCAACCAGCTCTGAAGCACACTCTCCAATAGCTGGGCCCTGCTTAACACCATGATGAGAAGGTTAATCCCTGCATGAGCAAACCCTTCTCCCAAGGAAAGGTCTTCACAAGGTAGGCTTAAGCACTTGAATGCTTTCCACCCAACAAGCATCTCACAGGACCACTGGAAAGTGACCTGAACACCCAATCTTGCTGTGAACCTTCCACAGACCATGAGCCCAGCACAGGAATGACACCAACTCTGACTGAGCCAATGTCTTTCCAAACATCTACACTGTCAATAAAAAGAAAAAAAAAAGACTTGGCACCAACCCAGAAAAGGTGTTTCTATCCACTGGGTGTTCCAAACAACAACAGTGAATTGACAAAACAAAAACACAAAATGACCCTTTGAGTGGAAAATTAGGTGCTTCTCCACCCGCGTACCATAGGTTTCTTGATCCCCATTCTGAGATCAGTTCCTGTAATCTCATACCAGGATAATTAGGCTGGGGAACAGTTTCCCAAAGGAAGTGACAGGTGCCCAGTCACTCAAGATATTTACAACCAGACTTGCAGAAAGTCACATGTAGGGAACATCTTGCCACGATCCTGGGCGGACGGACTCAGTCCATGAATTCCTTCCAGCCCTGAACCACTCTGAATGCTCCTGGCCCTAGAAGGTCCACCCAAGGACTGACTGAGCTGAGAAAGCCCTTGGCAGGAACAGACTGTCAGACCCCACACACCAAGTCCCTCTGGGAGAGAAACCCCTCTGGACTCGCCTCTGCCAGCTGGCGGCTCGTGTGAGCAGCCCTCGGGCTCTGCCCACGGGGAGCCACGGCCGGAGGGCTTGGAGAGAACTCCAGAGGCAGCGACTGAGGGAGATAAGCTGGCCCAAGCAGATACGGGTTAGAGGTGGTGATTACGGGGCAGGTCTGCCCCGAGATCATGACAAGACGGGTTCACCCACACACAGACCGTAATGCTGACTTAAACAGATCTCCCAGATCCTCATTTCCATGGCTTACTGCAGCCGCGGGTTCCCACACGGGAGCACCGAACCCGTGTGCCACCTGGGCGCAGCGGCAGGAAGGCCGAGTGCCCGCGATGAGGCCAAAAAGGAGGGTCCCTTCTAAGGGGGAAGGTGTCAGCTTCGTGGTCCCTCTTCAGGGTGATGGGGCTGGGTGGGCCGGGCAGGGGCGGTGGCCAGGCGCAGGGGCCCATTGGCCACCGGGCAGGGCTGTCAC
>NW_008621565.1:0-15165 GCF_000691845.1 Merops nubicus | reverse complement strand
CTCGCAGCGAGTCGCTGCTGCAGCAGCTGTGTGCGGGTGCGTTTGGGGTGTCTCCGCGGGTGAGCGCTCCGCAGCTTCACGGAGCCTCTCATCCCAGGGTCGGTTACACGCGGATTTAAACCAGATCCCTCAGGTGAAAACCCATCGTGTGGCCCCCACCGGTTCGCGTTCAGGGGCCTGCACCCGGGAGCCGGTGCACAAGGCCCGAAAAAAACAACAAATAAAATTGATCTCCGCTGATGTCAGCGGATGAACAAAATGGTGCCAAATAGAACGATTGCAGCCCCAGATCTGTAAAATGGTGTATGTGTATTACTGAGAAACTGTGTAACTGTGGCAGAAATAACCAAGCTGTTCACGTAATAAAGCTGCCTTTCTCAGCACTCACTTGGCATACAGTAGAAATACAAAATGCTGGTAAAAACTGAGGATTGCAGAGAACTGTTTAAATGTTTAATCCTCTCCATTAGGAGCCCCCCGCCCCGCTGGTTTCAGCAATGCTTTTCACTTGTGTTAGATTAACCCTCTAGGAGCAGAGAGGAAGGGAAGGTGGGTGTCTGATTTGTGCCCGATGATACCTGCTGTGCAACGACAGCGATTGCTGAGCTGTTAAGGGCTGCTGCTGTTGCAGTTATAACTGTGTAAAGGCGTTTGGCGGATATTACTGATTTAACATGATTGCTATCGTGTTTCTAGCAAGTGAGCTCGTAGGTTGGGGTGGTGATGCAAACCAAGAGGCCAATTTATTCACTTTTTCACATTCCTCCTGGCTTCTGTGCATCTTTTTCCTTCGTTAAGCCTTCCTGTGACCTTATTTTTAGCATGGTTTAAACCTGCATAAATATGCATGTTTCCGTGTCTAAAAATACCAAACATTAAAAATATACAGACTTTACAAAGGACAGAAAGCTGTTTCTAAAAAAGAAAACGAGTCATTTTTTTAGCCATGTGGTTTGTTAAATACTCTAGCCAGACAGGTAAGCCAGAAGTTGTAAATGCTGAAATGTGTTCAGGTTTTCCAATACTCCTATCCTACTCTATTCTTTCCCATGCTGAGCTGCAAGACAGAGGTTTTGTACCTCTGTCTTTTCTGTACCATACCTGCTTGGTTTCAGAGTAGAGCTGGGATTGCCTTTGGAGGTAATTGGAGGAACAGAGACACCTTCTGTGGAAGGAAAGATATTTGTTCTTGAAGTTGTTCTAAAAACATGTTTCCTGGGAGAAATATAAACCCAGAAACTCTACTAGGAAATACGCTTAGTTGGCTTTGTAATTCCCCAGTTGTGAAGCTGAATATTACAGAAGTTTGCTCCATGCTGGATTACAGAGAGATGCTTTTCTGAATTTACATGAAAGCCTGTTCCAGCCAGTCCCTTTAGGTTCTCAGTGCCTGCATCATCACAGGGCTAGTCTTCATGGGTGGAATTCTCATAGCTGTACTACAGCTGACATCACCTCAGCTGATGGCTGCTATTAAGCTGCATTTGATGGGCTGGATTTTCTGTTAAAAAAATTTCAAAGTTTTAGAACAGAAATTGTCATACGCTGATTTTTATTTGGAAAACAAAAGTAATCTGTTTCAAGCATTTTCTGCAAGCTTATTCGCCCATGAACACTGATGTGTTTGAAAGGATTTGGTCAGGAAAGGCAAACACTATTAAACTTCTGGTGTTCTTTACATCTGGGTAAATTTGTGCTACTGCTGGAGCGAAGAGACTTGGTGTCTTTATATACCCAAAGATCTAGTCTTTATGTTCCTCCCCTTCCCACTCGCCTCACCGGCTGTGTGTATACAGAGCTTTAGCCACCTTGGTCGGTAACGCAGCCCAGGAGGAGGGAATTTGTAGGATGAAGTGGTGCAGAGGCACCCTCACCTCACTGTGTGCGTTGCAGAGGTGTTATGCAGACTAGACCTTGTTCTGCCCTGGAGACCAAATTTCGGTTAGGTGCAATCCCAGGATGCATCTTGTCATTTGGTTTCATGTGGAGGGAACAGATGGGGAGTGATTCCATTTAAAGTGGAAAAGGGAATTTCTTCTGATACAAAAAAGAACTGTTCAGTAGCATTTGGTTCTAGTATACCAAATGAAGGTAGAATTGCATGCTACCTATGCTATTTACTTTGGACACACAACGGCAGGGAGTGCATTAAGTAGTCTTAACCACTCTCAAAAGCTTATTAATTCATTTGCTAAGAGACTGCTGCTTTTTCCTTCTTGCACCACATCCTGCAGTTTAGTGAGCCACTGATTCTAGATTGCTAAGACAGTTCTGAAGGAGAGGGAGGAGAGCCACCTCCCCTGGGCTTCGTTGTTGCTTGCTAATCGTCTTGGTATGTTCCCTGACATCTCCCCATGCTTTTCCTAATAGGCAGTGTGACAGTGCCTGACACCTAAAATATTATTTGATTGCAGAGTAATGAAGTAATATTTAAAACTTTCTAGGATATGCAAAGGAGACTGTAACTTCCTTAGAGTGTATCGAGTTCTCTAACTTCTGAAGCAAAAGTCGGCGTTGACAGGTACGTTGTGCTTAATGTGGGTATATGTATGGTAACTGACCTCTAAGCCAATCTGTGTTCTGAAGCACTGCCTTGCACATCTTGTAAGCCAAGGCAATCTTATTGTCAAGGGATATATTTCTTTTTGCTGTTGGTTGTAGGAAACACGCCAAAGTTTTGTCATTTTGGAAGCTGTGCAGTTAAATTTGCTACTCTGAGGTGATCTGTGTCCTTTGTTCTTAATTCATGTACATACCTGCTCCCCACTGGAAGTTTATAATTTATAAGAAGACATCAGTGATCTCTGAATTTACAGAGTTACTGTAATTACCAGGAAGAACACTGCTCTACTGTGTACTCTCAGGCTGCAGTAATGCATTTTTCTCTGTTGGCTGTTCTTTCTGCTCTCTGTGACAATGCAGCAATCACCCTTCACCTCTGGACACTGGGAAAAAATGAGACCTTGTCCTCTGCAGTGGATGCACTGATAAGGCCTTGAGTCCATTACTACCTTGGCTTTATCGCTGTTGCTGGCCTAAGTGAAGAGATTGGAGACATTCTATCATGTAGCAGCACAAATATGTAAAATGAGGGAGTGAAGATTTACTTTCCCTATGTACCTTTCTTCCCCCAAGGGCTTGATCTTTATGTGCTTACATTAGTAGAACTCAGGAGTAATTCTGAGGCGGTCAGTGGAGTTACATGAGTGAGCAGCTGACGTAACTGGAGGCAGAACAATCAGGGATAATTCAGTGGTCGTTGAGGTTACAGAGAATTGCAGTTCTCATTGCTGCAGCACTACTGAAGGGAGAATAATTCTTTCAGCTGAAGGGCTGGAGGAAGCTTCCTTGCTAGGAAGTGTACCAAGCACATCATCTATTTACTGACCACTGTGGCAGGCAGTATCATGTTTCCCTGTCTTTTCTTGGAAAATTGCAGCTTCCCCCAGCCATAGACTCTCATGTGTAGCTGCATTCCAGATCTAATAATAAATAGAAACCCTCTGGATGGGGTGGTAGGAAGCTATTTTTGGGGGTTTACTGTATTAAAGGCTTTCAGATATGGTAAGATAAACTGAGGGCTTTTTAATCAAAATTGTTGTAAATGAAGCTTTTAAATATGTATTCTGGATAAGGGGAAATAAAACTCGGGTAAATAGACTAACTTCAGCTAGCCACACACAGAAAAAGCATCAGTTTGAAAAGAGTAGGCAATAGTCATCTCGTAACTCCATTTGTATCCCCTTGAGGTAGGTCTAGTTTGTCCAAAAAGCATCAGGGAGAGTAAGGAAGACAAATGGAGATGGTGAAAAATAGAAGAAAAAAGCACTCCTTTCAGTGCCAAGCTACTTGAAAAATTGTGATTTTTTTTGTTTATTGTGTAAAAAAGTCAACCGGAAAGTTGGATTTTTAAGGACTGCACAGCTGTTGCAGTGAAAAACAGGAAAATACCTCTCCCAGTTGCTGTGATTGTGATAGTCCTTTGTCATGATTTGATATTTATGAGGCTGGGAAATATGATACTGTGTTCTTCTGTTAGCTTTTTATTGTTATGGGAAGATACCTGTGCCAAATAATCTACGGAGAGAGCGGGTGTGGTGGATCTGCTGTGTGGCCGTTGTGAGTTCCATGCGCAGGAGAAGGTGGTGGTCGGGGCGTGCCAGCGGGGCCATTAGGGACTCGCCTGTAATAAGCAGCAAGGAGAGCGTTGGGTACTAGACACGTCTCATCTGTCACTGCAGGGCTGTAAACTGTAAAAGAGAGTAAACTGAAGGATGGGGAAAGGGAAAAAGTGATCTTAGCAGAGCATGCTTTTCTTACTGCAGTGTACTGTCTTCCTGTCGCCTCCCTCAGCTGCCTGTTATTCCAGCAACTGGCTGGTGTTGGAATAGCACTAGATCTCATAAGGTGCAACTACCCATTCCTGACCTGCAGCTGTTCAAACCTCTATTTGTGTGTCAGCCAGCCATTTGCTTGTTGATTTTCTTTTTTTTTTTAAATGCTGAGATGAATCACAGCTCCTTCCCTGAAGGAGAAATTGTTATCCCTACCTAGATGCACTAACTGCAAATTTCAGCCTTTTTCCAGGCTGGCTGTTGAAGGCAGTGCTGCTGTCAGTTCCTAATTTGCCCCAGTCACTGCCTGTCCATGGACCTCTTCCATACCTGGTGAATACCTGATTTGAACTAGAATAAACTCACAACTTAATATGCTAATGCATGAAAACAGTGTAAGCCACATTCAATAGCAGAGAGGAAAAAGTATGTCTGCTGGGCTTGCTGTTTGGTTGTATTCAGGCACATATTTTTATTTATCCACTTTCTAAAGTTGATTTATTTTGCACATTTGTTGTAAGAATGAGTCATGTAATGCCTAACACAGTGTCACTCTGCACACTGGAAACATCTAAACATTTTTAAAAGTATGTATATGGACATATATGCATGTATATATGAGAGATATTAATAATATAATATTTTTAAAGTATTAGAAAGTCAGTGCATTTCTGTGATAATGAATTATACAAAATATCTGCAATCACACACACCCCTCCTCCCCCTGATTTTTTGCATTTCAGTGCAGTTTTAAAAGATGTTTGGCTTTTGTATTGGCTTTCATTGTGCATTGGAAGCTGTCCATGCAGTTATGTATCTTGGGAATTCTTGGAGGACAAATATGTTATTAGAAGAAATATATTGATGAGAAGCTCAACATAAGCTGGCAGTGCACTCATGCAGCCCAGAAGGCCAACCATATCCTGGGATGCATCAAAAGGGATGTGGCTAGCAGATCAGGAGAGATGATTTTTCCCCATATACTCTGCTCTTGTGAGACGCCGCCTTGAATACTGCAACCAGTTCTGTTGTCCCCACCATAAAAGAGACATAGATCTGTTGAAACGAGTCCAGAGGAGGGCCACAAAGTAGTTCCAGGGGCTGGAGCATCTCTGCTATGAGGATAGGCTGAAGGCACTGGGATTGTTCAGCCTGGAGAAGACCCCAGGGGGACCTTATAACTTTATAACTGAAGGGAAGCTACAGGAAGGCTGGAGAGGGACTTTGCACAAGAGTGTGCAGTGACAGGACAAGGGGAAATGGTTTTAAACTGGAGAGCAGGTTTAGACTAGATCTTAGGAAGAAGTTTTTCAGTACAAGGCTGTGGATGCCCCCTCCCTGGGGGTGTTCAAGGCCAGGCTGGATGAGGCCTTGAGCAACCTAGTCTAGTTGAGAGGAGTCACTGCCCATGGCAGGGAGGTTGGGTTAAATGATCTCTAGGGTCCCTTCCAACCTAAGTCATTCTATGATTCTATGATACTATGAAATAGAGGTGCCATGTTTTCAGAGTTAAAATAGTGGCCCTGCTGTCTCGAGATGATGTAGAGACTCTGTGCTGCCTTTCATAAAATAGTCTTGACAACTGGAAATGTTCTTGATAGCAGCTAATAACTCCTCCTGGCAAAAGTATCTGTCAATGCTGTCTCTAATGCATTTCTCACTTGCTGTCACTCTGCCTGCACCGTTTATGCCAGGGATTGCAGAGAGTTCTTTGTGGAGATGCTGCTTGAGAGAGACTTAGAGGCACAGTGACATTGGAGGCATTTCCTGGGACACACTGTGAGGAGGGTGCTACTTCTGCTTAGGTGGCTTGACAGGCACTTTGTCTAGTGGGTGGGAAGGCAGTCTGGCCTTGAACATGTAGTGGAGGGGAGTGTGGGGCACTGAAAATTGGGTGATTCTGCCACTGATGCTCATACGCTTCTTTTAAATAAGCCTACTGGCCAGAGACAAACCAGTTCCTGCTGTGATGCTCTCAGGTACTGCACAGGAGAGGTTACACTTCAAAATCTTTCTTGCTTTACTTGTGGTAGGATCTCTTTGGTTTGCAACACCTGCTGATTCTTAACAGTATGGTGATACCTGTGCTTTGATTTAGTCTGTAGAGGGGGAACAAAACGTTTTAAACAACTTACGACTCCTTTAATCTTTACAATGTGCCTAGTCTGTTTGTGTCATTGTAACATTTAAAGACTCTTCTATGTGGACTACAAGAGAGATCTGAGATGCAAAACACAATGTTCTTTCTTGAGCAGAAGCAGGCTATGCAACTGTTAGGCTGCACTGAAAACCGTTAGTGCTCTCCTTAACATTTTGTGTGAACCGTCTTCCAATTCAGAACTCATTTATGATTACTTAATTGATAATGCATTCATAATTAGTTGTAGAGCAGATATCATAAAAGAACATTAATAGTGGAGTTAAGTTTTCAAAGTAATCTTAATTCAGCTACTTTCTATGTATCACAACGCAGACTTTAATTGCATAGTCACAAACTGCTTTTTCCTTCAGCAATCCTGCTTTGTTCAGTGATGCATAAGCAGTGCTCTACAGCATTATCATTTCTCTTTTTTTTATTCAATGAAGGTCTGTTGCACTCAATTGCAGCATGTTCCCAAGTATATAATTTATGATTTTCAGTTCTGATCGTCACAGTATTTGTACTTGTCTTCTTGTATTCCAAATCTATTTGGTGTGTCACATGCTTTCTTCTAGCTCACAGCGTTAGTATTTTTTCCTGGTCTACAGAAAGAAAACTGAGGCACATGCTCTAAACTGCCCATAGTTCCATTTCCCCATCCAGTAGCTAGTTTTATGATAATGAATGCTGGTACAACAGAATTTGTCTTTTCCCTAAAGTGCTTTAAAGAGCACAATTACATACTGATTTTTTTGCCTGTTGAGTAGGCCTGGGGGTTTGAACATTTAGGCCCATCAAAATCCTCTGTTTGTCTGGTATTTCATTCATGGATTGTTTTAAACATTCTCTCCTGTAATTGGAAGTGCGCTCTGACCCTCTTGACTTCCACCACTGGTCCTTTAACAGTAAAAAACCAGGTGTACAAATTTAGGGTCCAATTGTCCTAATTTTCCATAGATCATCTTTGTGCCAGCTTTACCTATGAAGGAGATACAAGATCACTGAGCCATAAGGAGCAAATGGAAGTGTCTTAGTGTCCTAGAAACACATTTGTAACTGAATAGTTTCCTCTAGAAAAGTCCAACATAGGTTTGAATCCATCCACAAACTGCAAAATAAGCTTTCTGCTGAGTGTTTTTGTCATGGGAAAAGAGGCCAGGGAAAGAAGTGTTCAGTTATCTCAGCTAAGAGATGAATTCTGGAGTTGGCTATAAGTACATGTGGAGCACTACAACCTATAAGGAAGGGTAGCTTCACCTTTGTCCTAGCTGCTGCCTCCACTTCCAGTAACTATTGTACATATCAACTGGAGAAATACCTGGAACAACGTCTGACTTGAAGAACAAAAGAAGACAAAAAACCTCTTGAATTTGGTTTAGTTATGAAATTCTGGAAGTTTACAGCTATTCCAGATTTAACTACGGGACACAACAGAGAACTAGACTGCACGTTAGTACCACTACACTGTATTTATCCTATAGACAAACTGGATTCAAAGTGAAGAAACATGCAAATATGCTCCTCTCTTTTGCTTGTGCTAAACAGGGCTCACAGAGGGAGAGAGGTGAGCCAACTGTGAAACAAAGGGCTTGTCCATGTTCAGAAGGGTTAAGAATATGCAAGAGCTTTCACCCTGAGTAGGTTATTGCTGGTGGATCTCAAGAGCAACCAGTCTCGTACTGGAAAGTATGCTATGCAAAATTGATACCCTCATGATGCTCATCTGATAGAAGAGAATATGGCCAAAGTTAGTGAGAGAGATCATAGTTGGACAGGGAACAACTGTCTTCAGAAGAACAGGAACTGGAAAGTTCAGGCCTTGCTGCTTTCATGTGTCAGGAACATTGCTTATTTTCTCGGTGCTGATTCTTAATACGGCTGAGTGTCAGAGTAAAGCTTTGTTGGACAGGAGGTAAGGACAACAGTTCTGGAAAATGAAAACTTGCACTATACATGTTGCAAACAGAACATGTTATCCCTGTTTGGCAGTAATTCAGGTTGTGCCTCACACTGACTTATACAGGGATGAATTTGGCTCTTTATTACTAGCCTTAGGAATTAAGAAAGAATAGCTAGTATTCATTTTTACGGACTGGCAATTCGTTCAACCGGGTTGCCTCCTTGAGTGTGTAACTTTAATTTCATTGATGTTAGTGATGTTACATTGATGTATCTGGAAAGAGAAATGAGACTGCAACTTGTCTAAGGTCATTCAGTCAATCTGTACAAGTGCTGAGTTTAGAACACAGCAGTGTTTGGTATCCAGCGCCCATGTCCTGTGCCCACAATCTCTACCTCATACCTCGGTGATTTAAAACCTGCCAGTCTCATCTCTGCCCCTTAGACAGTTATTGTCTGGAAACTCTGACTTAATTGACAATATTTGTTTCTAGATAAACAGAGGCATGTTGTCTATGCATTCATTATCTCATGCACACATCTCTGATCTCTTTTCTCAGTGTGACCAAAACTATTGCTGAATAATGTTCTGCTTTTTTAGACAAATAGTCTCGGATAAATCAGTTGTGGGTCACAGGCTGGCTCACTTTGGCTGGCCCCTTAAGGTTTGGTTTGGTTTGGTTTGGTTTGATTTTTAACCGGTTGTATTAATGAAATATCAGTTCTATAGTGAGTTGCAGGCTTTCACATTGCACTAGTTGCACGGTTTCTCCCTTGCTTAAGATCTGTGTGTGATAAGGCTAAGCCAATGTAAAACAGGAACACAGCCAGGATCCTGAGAACACATGATGGTGTGAAGGCTTCTTCAGAAGGTTTGTAATAGGCCATGCTATAGCCCTAGTCCTTCCCCTCGCACTCTCATCACTGAACCATTTTTAAAATCCTGGATCTGTCTCACCATTTTTTCCGACCTTATGCCAGCACTATTTGTAGTTCCCCACCTGTCACTGTGTGTATTGCATTGTGGCTGTCTGCATATTGCTCTACAACTTCAGTGTGCTAACACACTGACTGCAGTGTTGTCTATAAATTACCATATACATTTCCCAGTTTTTCCTTTGTTGTTACATTTCTAATCTGTGCAAACCATCTATTGATGGTTCTGATATTATTCAGTTCATGATTTTATCTGTCTTTGTGAGTTGCAGCTATCCAGACAAGTGCCATTAAACAAAAAAAAAAAAAAAAAAGGCACCCTCAAGAGGATAGCTCAAGGATAAAAGAGTTCAGGTATCATGGTTTCTTATGAAATATTTAACAGAAGTATGTCAGAATGTGTGGTCTAAAGGCTCTTCTCATTCACGGAAGGTATGATCTTGAGTAGTGCTGCCTGTCAGTCACCATCAGCAGAGGGTTTGCCCTCTGGTACGTTAGGTCTTTTCAGCACTCACACAGCAGTTCGTGACTGCTGTTGCCTATTGCCATACTGCCCAGTGATACTGTGGCAGGGACCAGATGTTGAATATTTCCCACCAATATCTGCCTTGAAGCCTCTCTGAGAGCCAGGACCGTCTGCTGTGCAGGCTGCAAGTGTGACCCTACAAACAGTAGGGACATCTCCTCCTGACTATAAGGGACCCTGAATGCCTGAGTAAGCCTGACATACTAGAATAATGCAAGACATTTTGGGGAGCAGGCTACACACAGACCTGAGAGACAATCATGGAAGTGAAGTGTGTATGGCTGGTAGAGCACACTGTAATCATAATTATTCTTTAGGCTTCTCAGGGCTTTTAGACAGAAGAAGCCTCTGCTTCAGAGAATCTGTGTTCAAGGTGGACATGAAGGACCAAAGGAAGCGTTGCTCACACTGTTTTCCAGACAGGGGAGTGTGGCACAAAAAGCTTGTTTCTCTTTCTCTCAGTGAGAGCAGTCTAATGAGTCAATACTTAGCTTTTTGGGAAAATTGTATCTGAATTGACTTGCTCAAGGTCGCCTAGGGCATGTTAAGCTGGTGTGGATCACCCTGCATCTCAGCCCCGTGATTTCCCTTCCGCACAAAGGGTTGGCAGAAGCCAGTGATGTCAGTGCAGTCAGCGTTTTCTCCACACTCCTGGAGCCCCAGCTATGCTTCAGTAGTGTTTGTCTCTCCTATAAATGTTTCTCGCTACACTTCATCCATGGCTGAATTTCAGGGACATAGCAAGTCGCCTCTATATATAGCTGATGAAACACTTTGGGGTCTTTTGACAATGTCAGTTGTTACTATGAAGCCAGCAATGCATTTTTTGAGTTCTTTTTAATTTTTTGTTTCCAAACTTGCAATTCAAAATAGTATACTTTAAAAAAAGAATGATGTTGTATACTTAGCTCCTGTATAGTTAATGTCACCGCATGTGTAGTACGGGGATTTTTTTCAGAGTCAAAGTTTGTGCCCCTTGGTGCCAGGTGTGGGAGGGCTGATATGCTCAGTGCCCATAGTGCTTTTCCTTAGCTCAGAGAAAATCAGAATTTTGGTCCCAAATGTATGCTTCTTGGCTCTCCTCCCTTTCTGCCTTCCTTCTGTATGTGTTCATTCTGGGAATATGAACCAAGTTTAATGTCTATTCATAATACTGTCACATAGCAAATGTGACAGTATTATCCCAGAAAACGCCAAATACCTTGGGCGTTTTCTGAACAAAATGGTGTGTTTCTTACATTGGAGAAGGTGGGTTCTGTTTACTGTATCAGGGAAAAAAAGGGGGGTGTGTCATTTCTCCTCTACTCTAATTAAAAGTTAATGCAATTTTACAACACACCCCAGCCTTCTGCTTAGCTTTGTTCAGGAAATTTATGCAAAATTTTTAACAGAATCCAACAGTTTGGCCCAACCTAAATTATCCATGTCTTCTTTAGATAATTCAAAATTGTATTGGTTAAACTTTAAACTTGTGGATATTCACTACAAGCAAAAGTACATTTTAAGCGACAGTTATGACATGCTTTGAAAAGAAAAGAGCTTTTTCATTCCTCTTTTATGATTCTGTTAAGACTTCATGCAAGGGAGCAATCACTTTGAATCGATTTTCTTTTATCTTTTATTGACTTCTTTCTTGAGAAACCACTCTACTGTTCTTTTTCACAAAGAAACAGGCTGTGTCTATGGAAAGCTTATTGCCGAAAGACTCACCCCCTTACTGAGCTCTCATGAGGTTCTCTATCTTCCCGTGGCCTTTCTGAGACAGTTTTGGCAGATGTGAACTATTGTGTTTCTACACAGAAGTGTTACAGCTTAAAATGAATGGTGATCATTTTCACATTAGTTGATTGTTTCACAGGTGATTATTTAAGTAGAGAAATCAGGCTAATTTCTTATTCTAAATCTCACTAAGTTTAAACAGAAGCATGATCTGGGGAGGCTTTGTTGCACTGTTCAGCATTTTTGAAAGTTTATTAAAAGCTGGGGTTTAATTCTCATTCTAAGATTGTGGGAGGGAAGAATAAGAACCAGGCTGAAGTGATTGAAAGTCTCGTGTACAGAGAAAATACTGAGGAGTGAGTTCTTGAGAGAATGAGATGACAGCTTTTGGTGAGCAATATTATGTATGGATATTATGTATAAACTGTGTGAAACAATTTCCATTTAATAAAAAAAGATTATGAAGGTTGACATAAGGGTGAGAACTGTGCTTTCCTTAGTTAGAAAAGCCTGCTGATTCTCAAGGAGATTAAATCAAAGCATACCAAGAGGTTTTTGCTTGGGTAGTACTAGATTTAGAGATCCTTCATAAGATCTAACTGTGATATGAAATAATGTGTTAACTGCTTCTGTTAGGCAACTTCTGGCCACCTTGATGCTGCTTCTTCATGGGAGATGGTATCTTGTTGCCACAGTGTTCTCCTGGGGTAAAAGCATTCTTCTGGGTAGGCCCCTACTAGCAGTTATGTTAGCATGAACTACAACTGCGCTGCTTTTGCCAGGCAGAAGATAAAAATAGTTGACAGTTCAGCTCTGCCACCCCCATTTCTGATCTCCTTGTACCCCTTTATTTCTTCTAACCTGTTTGGCAATCGTGAGTATTCTTTTTGTCTTACTACACTGTAAGCTATCTGTGTCATTTCTACCTTGAATATACCGTCTGGCTCTTGGGTATCTTGCCATGTCAGCTTAAAATTCCATATCTATACGTTCACCATGTTTCTCCCTCTTTCTCTGCTTGGGACTTTCATCCTTTCTTTCCTGCTCAGCTTGCTTATTCCTGTTGTGGCTTGGTTTTCGTTCTCTTTAGACAGACATAGTTTGTAGCTTTGTGGCTGCCAGTGTTAGTGGGGTAGTCCTAACCTACCTGGGATACAGGAGTAAGCTGACTGAAGCACACTGCTTTATTCATACTACTCTGCTGGGTACAGCTTTCCATGTCTCTAGGTGAGCTGGAAGAGGCAGCTTCCTTTCCACTTAAGTTTGGCATCAGAGTTCCATTTTGGCTCTCTTTCCACTACGGACCTCCATTCATATGCTTCTTGTTACCATCCACACAGTTAGTTTATAAAATTAAATTAAAGTAGTAAACAAAATACCAGATACTCCTCCTAAAGCTCCATCTATAAATATCTCCCCTGCCTACTCATGGTCTCTGATTAAGGGGCAGTAAGCAGTTATTTAGAGAACCTAAAACAGATCACGTTTAGCTTCTTGTTTCATAAGTAAAAAGCCCAATTCTCTCAAAGTGCACACTGAAGAAGTTGAAGCCCCCTATTTTGCCATTTTCAGAATTAAAGAATTATATTTTTTGTTCTGAAGTTTTCATCCGAAAGTAACTAACATAACCTAGCCAAAGAGGATTTTGAAATACTTGCCCCTTATAGAAAAATGTGGCTTTATTTCTATTTGGAATTTACTTGAATTTTTTGTAATCTCTCTGACTGAGAGAATACTATGGTTCTAGCTGTTGGTTCTTTGAAACAATGATATTTTTGTTTTATTTCTTTTGTTATGAACGTCCTAAGTTCATCCATGTACCAAGTAAATGTGAACAAATCAGTGCTTTTGCAGTGGTGGATAGCTATGTCTTGAGCAAATCCAATTATTTAACGAAAAAAAGTTAATAAACTTCATTCAGAATTCTAGAAAACCTGGGAAGTTTTGCTTCCTTGCAAACCTGCTGGTTGCAATGGCTCACTCACCTCTAGAGCTTAAAAGGTCATAGGTCTTGTCAGTGCAGGAGAGCTCTATGCAGAGGAGACAGCTCTTGTTCAGAGCATTACAGATTTACATGGGTACTTCTGGGGCTTTTCTGATTTCTTTGTGCTTTTCCTCCAAAAACTTCTCTTGTGCTGTGTGTAGTGCATAAGAAGATATGGGTTTACTAACTTCAAAGGCTTAGATAGTCATTTAGGTGACTGAAATGGGACATGTATCACAAACCACAGATGACTACTCTGCTACAAAAATAAGCCACACAAATTACACCAGGATACACATAATGTGTACATACATTAAATATTTTCTTTTGTAATTCCTATTTGGTATAGTCTTAGAGTATCCTAAGAGAATGCTCGTCTGCACTTGAATGAGAAAGCCTAGGCACAGCATTCATCAACATGTGCTTCATTATACAGAGGGAAATGTAGCATTCCAAGTGCAACCTGGAGAATATTTGCACTGAGCAGGTGAAAAGTGCGTGGTTCTGACTTTGCTGCTTAGATTTAGAATTTGATTTTTAGACTGTTTATCTTAAAACATGCCTGTCAATCTTTGGAAGTTCAGCTTGCTTTGACTGCATGAAACGTGTCACAGTCCTCTTCTGAATTCCAATTTACAACCTTAGTGCTGCATTTATGAAGTTTTTCTGAGCTGATGGGTAGGTATTAGCTCTGTATACATGTTCTGCTAAACTGGATAGATTTACAGGACAGAAGGTGACTTGGCAGGAAGAAGAGCTCTAGTTAGCAATATGAAGGGGAGGACATGGGCTGCCTAGCTGTTAATTGTTCAGGTTATTTGTTCATATTGGCTTAGAAACCTGTGGCTGCCCTTACTGAGCAGTTCTCCCTTATATCTGACTTCCAAAAGCTCAGCTTTGGTGAGCATTTTCTTCTTCTAAGTAACTGTCAAATTGTATCCAGCATGGACACCACTGGAGAGGATGACCTTGGCTGACGATAGGTGCAGGCGTTAATAACAGGCTACATGAAGAACACGGTAAACCTGCCAATTCCCAGAAGAAACATTGTCAGCAGGGCAACTGAAATGATATGACACAGGACACGCTTGCCAGGATGCTTGATCTCGGTGCCGTCTTTGCAGACTTTACCCTGGGGAAAGCGTGGCTGAATGGTTCCTGTCACATGTTGATAAAGTTACTGGTCGAACAGACTTTTGTATGTGCATCTTGGCGCCAGCTTTTGGGATGTACTGGGTGTGCTTGCTAGACAAAAAAAGAGACATGCTGCTTTTGCAAGCTATGTTGGGATGCTCTGTGGTTTAACTCTGGAGCTGATCTCCACTGGAAATCGTTTCATCTCGTGGGTGTCCATGTCTGTACCAGCTCTTGTGACCCTTAACGAGCAAAGGGAAGTGTGTAGTGACTCAAGGGGCTGTGCAGACTTCAGACTAACAGTGAACAATGTCAACCTACATTAGCACAGCATAGATGGCTCTTGAGAAGCAGAAATATATCTCAATATAAATAAATATAAAAAAAGGGAAAACGAACCAACCCCCCGCCCCGAAACACGGTATTTTGTCTCGCCGGGAGGAGAGCGAGACAAGTGCGCTCCCCTCCAGGCTGCCCAGCGGCCGGGCAGCGG
>NW_008621564.1:0-3963 GCF_000691845.1 Merops nubicus | reverse complement strand
TTTTGGACTAATATATATATACACACAAATCTGGTCTCAAGACTGATAATTGAGCGTGGTGAGGGGATTTATTCTGTTTTCCCCGAGTTAAAAGTCACAAACAGCCTGACCCGGTGCCCCTTCGGTACCGGATTGTGACACTCTGATATGCCTACTGATGGTGAAATTATGAGACATCAAAAGGGAGGGAAAAGTCTGGAAGCTGGAGGAGGAGATGGAAAGGAATATCCCTCCAAAGGAAAAATGAGACAGTGTCTCTAGCAAGCCCAGACTATGCTACTGTAAAACCTGGAGAAATCCTGTTTTTTCCATAGGCTAAACTTTTTTGTATGACAGTGAAGCTGATTACCATCTTACCACATTATATTTTTGAAATCTGCTTTAATTCTGAGATTCCTGATCAAACTGGGCCAATCTAATTTTCATATGTTGCCATGGGGAATAATGCATTTTTTTCTTTCCTCAGAAAGAAAACGAGTGAATTAAATAATGGAAGAATGACTGAGCTACCAGGCTGCTTTCTAATTCTTTCTAATCCTTTTCAAAGGACCTTGCAAATTCATGTCTTGGCCACACTGTGAGCCTTTCTCAATGAGAAGACACATCTACTGTATTAATAAAAAAACACTGATCTACAGCTAACAATAAATCTCACTACACTGTGCATTTCAAACTGATAACTCTTTGCAGAATATAATGCTAAAGGCACTGAAATAAAGGTTTTATGTATTCATACCAGTGATTGGCTAGGTATACTCTCAGCAATGTGGGTTGGGGTTGGTGTTCCTTGGAAGAGGAGTTCTGAATTGTAAAGGCTGCTTTTTATCACAAGGGAGTTATTTTACTTGAACCTGGCTTCTGATGACTGTAACAATCAGATCTCCAAGGGACATCACTGAAAGAGAAAATAATCTGATGCTGAAGAGAATTTGAATGTCCACTGACAATCAAAACCTTTCTTCTTGTCTCCTTCCTTACTTTTCTGTTGTGTATCTTAGGGTTATATGAGAACCACAGTTGTGATTGTTATGATCTTTTTAGTCATCATTTTGCTCTATGTAGGTTTTATGTTATAGTTTATAAGATGCAGAACATTTGCTGAGAGATCAAAGTACTTATCATAATGAGAAAAACGTACATAACAACAGTTGTATAGCAAGGGTAAGGATTGCCTGAAGCAGAACACATTTCTACAGATTGCCTGACAATGTAAGAATAATATAGCAGTACAATCATGAGAATAATATTACTTAATAAATCACTGCACTTATATGTCTTACAGTGAAACTTACCATTTTGTAAACTACTAAACACATTTTCTGCATGATTAGCTATTTTATATCCAGAAAACCTACAATGAAATCATATTCCTTGAAACTCATTTGAAAGAAAGATCTTAATTTTATTTTAATACTGAAGATCAATAGAGTGGCAGTGGCAGACTAATAACACAGCTTTTGCTTTGTTTAGCAATAATGTGTAGTCTTAAGCTCATACTGTTGCCCAACGGGTAAAGGGAACCTTGGCAGTGCCTTGGGAAGTGCATACTGAGAGCTTCTGCATTACTGTGCTATTGATCAGGACCTGTGACACTCCAGTGTCATCACTGTAGTGGATAAGGAATGGATTTAATAAGAAAACTAGAGACCCCTTTAATCTCCTGAAGTTGCCCAGGAGCTGCACCCACACCCTCGCTGCCAGTCCCCTGGACATGTGAATTTTCTGTAGCTAGGGCCTGTGGAAGAAGAAGAGTAACTACCTAAAACTCAGGCTCTTCTCTTCCCATTTCTTTCCTTGTCCTCTTTTCCTTTGCTTCGCAGCTCCCCATGGCATGCAGAAAATGAAAGACAGACTTTTTGTCCTATCTTTTCAAGAGGAAAAGAAAGTCTGGCTATAATTGCCAAATCCTGTAGCCTTAGGTGTTGCTCACTTCAGATTTTATCGTGTTTTGTCTGAGTGAGAACTAGAATATTTGGCCCACAGTTAGGACGGATTTGTGGTATAACACGTGTTAGCATTTACAGAATCCAAAATCCAAGTTCATGCTTCATACACCATTGTACAATAGATGGCAGGTTAAGCTTATGTCACAATCAGAAATGGTTTCTTCTTGAAAGAACTAACACATGGAGATTTCATAGCCTAGAAAAACAGAACAGCCTTCCTTTGCAGCTTTATGACTTCAGTGTTATAACAAGGCTTACAACTGGAAGTGGGAGTTCCTTGTGACTGAAGTGTATTTGCTCATTGAAATCTGGCTTGCCTCCTCACTGTAGACTACTTTGAGTATATTTTCCTATGACAGATGTTTATTGGACTCTGAATTAGGAGTGTAAAGGTTCTATCAATTCAATAATTTAAAAAGAGGCCATGGATACCTGTCAGCTTATAGTTATATTCACAGCTGTTTTCCTTCCTGTGCTGGCAAGGTGATCAAGAAGATAAGCTAATAGAGACCTTAATACCTTGTAGTTTGATTATACACCATCAGCTTGAAAAAAGCATACAGTTCCATCTTCCATAGCCCTATAGGGTTCTAATGTTCTCTGGCACACAATATTCTTTCAATTATTTTATTTTTTTTTATTTTTGTTTTAAATTTAGGATGTTTATTTAATTTTTGAAGTGTTTAATGGAACACTGGGTATAAGGGCTTTGTGAGTCGTGAACTCTGGGGTGGGATTTTTAAAAATCAATTTTTCCACTGGCTTCAGCAGCAGCCACAGAGTTAAACTCATTCCAAGTGGTTAACTTGCAGGCTTCATCAGGTTTCTTAACTTTCCTGTTTACATACTTCTGTTTATAAATTAAGGATTAATGATATTTATGCAGTTCATTGGGAGAGGGTGGTTTTGTGGAACACTTTATGAACTAAAATGAACACAGATTTTTATTACAATTCACATTATTATTGCAAATTGAAATTCAAGAATGGCATGTCACATGTGACACGTTCTTAGAAATGTAGCAAAGCTTCCTGTAATGAATCATCAGTATATTATCATTGTTCCCTTTCGTTGTAATATGTTCCTTTGGTTACCATAGGGTTTCACTAGCACTTTACAAAATTGGCTTAGCTGTTGTCTGTAATTTTATCGCTCCTTTGCCTTATCACATCAGCTTATGAATGAGGTTCTTGACTGAAATTATGCCATTAGAAGAATTGTTCAGTACCTAATAAAGTTTGTGTCTTTCCACAGATGTAGTCTGAGTACATTTGACCCGAAGTATATGCTTTACTTGAGCCCTTGGAGTGGAAAAAACTTATTTCCTGAAGTTTTGCAGTTCAGAGACAGAGCAGTGCACACATTACTGGCTAATAATGCATTTTAAGTAATCTGAGCACTCTAAGGTACTGTTTGCTTGCTTCCTGCACATTATGCTGTTAAAAACATTGCCCTCTTATGTTTAATTATTTCCTGGTCAAATCCTGTCTAGAAGTTTGGCCAATGACAGGTTTTCCTTAATCTGCATGGATTTTTAGTTTCTATTGTCTTGTCCTCCTTTCTATGAACAGAGAGTTGTTGTCACCAACACTCGGACCCTGGATCGCGGCAACTCAACCTCTGCCATTGAGGGCCGTCGAGACACGTGCTCCAATGTGGAGGATGCAGCAAATGGTGTTTATTGCGTCATTGCAATTGCTTATATATGATAAGACCTGCCCACAACACCCATCATGGGTGGCCTAAGCTTTCTGTTACATTATGAGACCTTTCAATCACTGGCCCCTATCTAGGGTGGGCTTTGCCTGTTACAACATCTACCCCTCCCTATGACAAAAGATTAACATTTTATTTACAGCATAAGCAAGCCATAGCAAGGACAGGATAATAACAAGATATTCAAAAGCACAACAAACTCCAAGGCACAGGCTTGTTTAAGTTCACCGTACCAGTGTAATTTCTTTAATGTTGGTTATTAAGAATGTCTTCTTTTTCGGAGGGGTGTTCCATCAAGCCA
>NW_008621563.1:13416-18884 GCF_000691845.1 Merops nubicus | reverse complement strand
GAGGACTGGCTGGTGACCTCAGGGCTCCCAGCGCCTCCCAGGGAAGGGCTGCGGTACACAGGGCAGGGGGTGCTGCTGAAGAAATCTCGCTGCTACCTCATGCCCCTTCCCCGCCCCATGAAACCCTGCGCTATGTGGTTGTACCCTTCATACCTGAGACAGATCTCTCACCAACTCTGCCCCTAGTCCTGGAAGCTGGGTTGAGTCATAGTCACCCTGGTGCAGTCAGCAGGCATGAAGAACGAGCTGAAGCATTTGCCTGAGTTCCTGAGAGTAAGAGCAATGATGACATTAACAACTGGGCTGTGGGGGCTGCACTTGCTTTGCTCCCCACAGCCAGGTATCTACTGCAGGTGAACATCCCTAAGACCTCCCTCCTCCTCCAGCATCACGATCTCTGTGACTCAGGAGTCAAGGGACCTCCCTTCCATCTTTCCACCAGAGTAGAATTGCTCCTTCCAAGATATCTTGATGTCTTCAGCAGAATCATCTTCTCAAAACCTTAAAAGCCAGGCTTTGCCTGACTCCCCCAGGAGCTGATACCAGAGGCTACAGTCCTTACTGGTAGGAAACACTTAAAGGCCATTAATGGCTAAGACTGTGGCTTGTTTCCAAAACCTTTCCTACCACCACGCTTTAAGTAGGAGAGGATTCGCTCCAAACCTGCAGTGCCCGTGACCCACGGGAACAAGCACCCTACAGCAGCTAGCATGGCTGTTACTCACGGTGATGCCACAGACCTGCATGCCAAGATGCTGCTGAACAATCACTGCACTCACCAGAAGGACAGGAAGAGAGGGAACCAGCCACACGAAGCACTAACAAACATAGGCTGGGAACAACAGGGTCTATTTTCCTTTCGTGCCTGCCCTGTCTTTGTGCCTTGGAGCCCCCACCAGCACCTTTATCCAGCTACTCCTGGTGTTTGGAGAACTGCATGGCCTTGAGAGAAGGACAGCTATGACTGTGGTGAGACCAACACACTGCCACAGAAATGGTCCGCTAATAGGTTGTTTGGGGATTTTCAAAATGGCAGCCAGGTTGGGTCCCTAATGTTTCTTCCAAAAAGGCTCTGAGTTAGGACGTCTAGTACTAGAGTAGAAGATCCTGCTTAGGTGAAGACTGAGGTTACCAGTGGGGGCAGGGGGAACAGATAGACAAGAAGCATTGTCTTTGGAGGCCTTGAACAATGAAACACAATTTTGAAGCTGGCCTGGTCCTGAGCAAGGGCTTTTATGAGATGACCCCCAAGGGGGCCCTTCCAACTGCAGTTATTCTACATCTCTATTCTCAAGGACTTGTGCTCCAGACAAGAACATCTTCTGGCCTGCCTGAAGTTTATAAGGAGTTATATGAGTGTTTGCTTTGTAGACATGCTGAGCACAGTCTAGTGTGACCAGTATCTTGTGGCCAGTGCAAAGGCCACGTGCAACCTCAGCATGCTTATTAACAAGCAATCCTGTGGGCTTTGTATTCAAGCCACTGGGCATTTTTTCCCTTCCCTCCTTTTTATCTACATGCCAGCCATAACTGGGACCTTGCTGCAGCCTCTGCAGTCACCCAGGGACAGCAGATCCCTGCTGCAGGATGCTCACAGCCCACAGGACAGGACAGAGGAAGAGAAGCAGAAGCCAAAGTCCAATTAAGCAATGGAGGAGGATGCAAACAAAGACAGACAGCACCTCCAGGGACCTGGAGCTGCAAAGTGTTTATGGAGGTTTTTCCCATCAAGATCAAAGAGGATCAATACTTCTTCAGCACCAAAGGAAACCTGATTGAGAGGTCCCTGAGGAGCATGGAGACAGCCTGCACAAAACGCCTTAGCTTAGAAAGGGGATCTTCCTGAGCTCTACATGGATTTGCTTTTGTTGGGAAACATTTACTTCTGCTGTGTCAGTGTGACAGATGGGAGACTGCAGTAGCACGTGGTTTTATGTGCACTGCTGTGCCTCAGCCTCTCTCTCTGAGACCGTGCAGCCTCCTGCTTGAGAAGATTAGTCCTGTCCTAAAGCTCCTGAGGAGCCCAGACAGCTCCACCTCACAGCTGAGCAGACTGGGTAGGACATGGGTGCTAGGGCAGGAGCTGACACAGTTTACATGCCTGAGATGCTGACTTGACTTGACCTCTTCATCCAGGGAAAGGAAAGACTGAGGAAGAGGGAGGTTCTCAAACACAGGAAAAAAAAAAAAGAAAAGTCTCTGAAAAGCTCTGACAGCCTGACAAATGCAACCAGGTGGACACCAGAGAATCTCAAGGGATTCTCAACCCAGGCTCTCAAAGAGGGCTGAAGAACTTTAAGAACTACTCTTGGTGCCTGGAGTTTTCAAATTAAATACAGAGGGATGGTAACTTGCTATTTTCTTCAGTTCTGAAGCATAAATTCCAGCCAAAAGAAAAAACTCCACTGGAAGCCAAAGAGTGGCTGGGATGCCTGGACCAAGGCTATGAGCCCAGGTGAATCCAAGGCTCACTCCACGCCCTGCTTAGGCTGGTGTGTGGCTACCTGTATAGGTATCTTGAAGGAATGCCAGAAGCCACTGAACTACAGGCATCAAGATCTCCAGGACACACAGATCTATGGCAGTCTCTCTTACTGTGCATGTGATGCAGTGTCTCCTGGGGCATGGGCTGCAGTGTCTGACATGGATATGCCCATGCTGCCTACAGCATCTTCAGTTCTCCTTGGAGGTCCCTAGCCATATATGTATTGATGTGGCCAGTCTCTAGTGTCTGGAGACATCATAGCCCAAGCTGGGACAGGTGACCATTACTGTGGCTCCCAAAAGAACTGCCAGATCACCTGAGACACGCTGATACTGCTCCAAATGGCATCCCAGTAGACTTGGGGCTGAAGTACCATCCCTGCGGCCAGGTGTGAAATGAGACCTGGGCTAGCAAAGCCCCCTGTAGTGACCTCAGCCATGGCCTGCTGCCCTGCCAGGGCTGGGAGTCCTGCACCCTGAGGCCCAGCATAGCCCATTGGGATAACTATCCCTAAAGAGGAAACTCCAGCAAGAGGAGACCTCTGGGAAATGTGGGCCACTCTGGCAAGTGGCTGCTCTTTGCCCTGGCCCACCTGCCCCTTGCTGGGCCACTGTGACCTTTGGCCAGGGTCAGCATCTTTCTATGGAGATGCTCTCAATCTGTTCTCTCCTTGTGCATGCCTCCTCCTGTAAGCAGCACAGCCATCGCCACCTGGTATTTTCAGCTGCTAAATAATTCATATCCTTTTTGTTAACAAGGAAAGCATGTCTCTGAGCGAGGGAGCTGCTGGACTTCCAGCAAATAAACAAGGAGACTCTCAGTAACCTCCAGGTCCCTTCTCCACCACTCCACTACTCAGCAGTAAGATCCCGCAGCTTGTCTCTAGGCACCATTTTCATGCTTGTAGGAGAAAAATCCTGTTGGAGGATGGCAGGACTAGGGGGATTTTCACAGGGGTGGGTAAGGGTTGTCCTCCCCCATCAAGTCGCTGCTGCTCACCCTACCCCTAGTAGTGGATATTTTGCGCCTGGTGGCCAAAAGCAATGAGTTCCTCTTGGACATGGTGCTAATTTCTCCTGCTCCAAACTCTCCTGCCGACAAGCCTCCCAAATGCAAGCCTTCATCCACCCAGCCCAAACAATTCCTGTCCCTCCACCCAGAACTTCAGTGCCAGAGTCTTACTGCACAGAGAAGTTTCAGGAGCAGAAAACACCTGAAGCCACCAGTCCAGCTCTGTCTCTTCTCTCTTAGGCACTTCCAACTCTGTTGCCCAAAGGAGCCATCATGCCACGCTCAGGCCTGTAACACAACCTGTGTCATGTATCACAGCTCCTCTGAAACTGATCTCAAGCTTGTTCTCCTGCCTTTTTCCCAGTCCCTTCACCCTCAGATACCCACCTCCAAATACCCAAACTGGTACTTTTCTAGACTGCTTGTTCCAGGTAATCTCACCTTTTATGGTGCTGCTCTTAGAAATCTTATGCAAATTATATAGCTGCAGCATTACCATTAAAATAACCATTGGGAACAACTAGCTAAAAGTAAATCATGGAAATGTTCTAGGAACAGCACATGCAGCAGAAATGGTGAGAGGAGATTTCTGCTCACACACACCCCCCAGGAACAGCTTGAACTCAGACCTGTAGGACATAATTCAACCTCCCTCCAACTGGAGGAGATACCTTACTTAGTATAGACAGTGAGAGATCACATGACACCGTAGGTCAGACTTCCAGTCACTGTTAAAACGCCTAGGCTAAATTTTCACACCAGACATATGAAATAATTTAACATTTTGCAATAGTCTGGTGATAGCATTCTGTGATGTTACCCTAGAGGTCCAAACAAATGGCACAGCATTGCCAGACCAGTTCCCATTCCCAGTTACACCACTGCCGTTGTGTTTTTCCCAATCTTTAGGGGCCATAGGAAGGAATACTGTTGTGAATAACAGAACTAGGTGGCTACCTTCACTGCCAGAAGTTGTTGGGAAATCTTCTCCTTAGCTGCATATGAGGCAGTGCCTCCAGATGCCAACCACAGACAGGTGTCCCTCAGAGCAGCCACTGTCCTGAAGGAGTGACAGCAATGGGCAAGTGAGGAAACACAGGGCTGGACAAGGTTGCAGCTGGGAAAATGAAGCAATAACACAGCAGCAGAAATCACAACAGGTGGTCTACCCAATCTAGGTCTTACTTAGAGGAAAGATGCTAAAATAGGGTCAGAAACCACGTAGAGCAATACAGAAAGGCAATCTTTCTTTCTCATCTTCACAGTGGCTGTGAATGGACAGTGAATGTATGAGATTTGTCACTGAAAATTATTTGCTGGTTAATTTCTATGAAGCATTTCCAGTGTGTAAGGTCTGCCTTGAATATTCAGTGCCCTGTTTGTTTTGTTGATACACCAGCATATGCTTCTCCTCTCTGGTTGGGTGGGCAGTAATCCAGAGAATCAGACTCCCAATTAAAAATAAGGCATGTCTTTTATACGAATGCAATCTTTCAAAATCTGTCTTTCCCTTGAAGCACCCTGCCAGCAAACTCATTTGCTGGGGGATTCAGAGACAACTGGAGTAGCAAAACACCAAAACAAAGTCTTGGGAGTGCTCAGATGACTAAGCTGGGCTCCTTGGCATGCCTGCACTCACTAAGCCTCAGCACCCGGCTCGGGCAGGAAGGGGATTACTCATTTTGGCTGGCAGGTGGGCAGCCGGGGCGTGGGGCTGCTGACAGAGCTGCCCATGGCCACGTGAAGCCAGCAGGCAGAAAAGCCGGGCTGAGGAGCCAGACCGCATCTCCTAGAAAGCCAGCAGCCCCGCTACCCGACTGCCTCCGACCCCTTCCTCCTTCAGGAGGAGACGTGGCCAGGCTGTGGGAGGGGAACGCGAGGCTGCCGCAGCAGCAAGATCAGGTTCCTGCCCTGGTGCCCCAGGGAGGTGACCTGCTGGTGTGCCCCCTGGCGGGACCGCAGTGACCCGCCC
>NW_008621563.1:12262-13362 GCF_000691845.1 Merops nubicus | reverse complement strand
TCATGCCCTCCCAGCAACCTCGGGCTGGGAGAAGGCTCCTCGGCACCCTGCCAGGGGCCGCTCTGGCATCAAAGGGCATAATGACCTCTCTGTCCCTGTACCTCGGGGCAGGAGA
This sequence comes from Merops nubicus, assembly GCF_000691845.1. Classification (NCBI taxonomy): domain Eukaryota; kingdom Metazoa; phylum Chordata; class Aves; order Coraciiformes; family Meropidae; genus Merops; species Merops nubicus. The sequence continues at coordinate 13,247 of NW_008621563.1, read as the reverse complement.
ACAGGCACACCGTGGGCCTCATCCGTCCCTGAAGGGAACAATCACAGAGGGCACAGGACCACAGGCATGGCCCTCCGGAGCTCTGTGGGTGCCCAAGGCATTCCTCCCCAGCTCTCCCTTCAACCGCCCCTCTTAGAATCATGGCATCCAAGTCCAAAAAGCAAAGAGAAGGCTAGGCTACTGGTGGCCTGTTGGGCTAGCAGGCGTGGGGCAGCAGCATTCCTAGGCAGGGGTCTTTGCAACACCTTCAGGGCAGATGCCTGCACAGGAAACTAACCCCCCTGTGACAGTGTCTGCCTCCCCAGGGCTGTGATCCACAGACCCATGGAGATTTGAGCCAGGGAGCCAAGGTGCTGGGTGTGGAGAGAACGGCAGCACAAACACTGATGGTGGTGTAAACGCTGTGATCACACCTTGTTAAGGCCACAGTACAGACAACCCACCCCATGCCATCACCAGCAGGAGAGCAGCTGCCTCACATGGGACATACACCAGCCCTGGTTATGCCTGCCAGACATATTAAACTGCCAGAAACCAGACGCATCTTCCAAACAAGAACCACACCATGAGCAGCAACCTGGCTGGTGAGCTACGGAGGCTGGAGTCAGTAAGGTCCGGAGGCAGAGGATGACTCTGCAGCAACTCATGACTCCTAACAGGTGTAAAACACCTGCTCAAAGACTACTATTGTCATTGCCAATGAAGACATGATTACTCAGAGAGGTCAGAAGAACTTGGCAGCCAGGGTCCCTAGTCTCCATATCACCCATGAATGACTACGCATGCTGGATGGTGAGTACGAGTGTGGGAGAGAGTGGGATCAATGAGAAAAATGAGTGTGAGCGCATGGCTGAGTAAAATAAACCTGCTTAAAGATGGTGTAAATAAACATCATGTTCCTCACCCGTAAGCTCTGGCACTGCTCTCCAACTGAGGAGCACGAATGCTCTCCAGGCTCACTGCCAGCCAGGGCAGGACGGTGGGG
>NW_008621563.1:0-12231 GCF_000691845.1 Merops nubicus | reverse complement strand
TGGTCCGCAAGCCTGCCTAGGATTCACACCCCACAGCCGGCCCCTTCCCCTCGGTGGTGAGCCCACCTTCGACACTGCCACTCCAGTCCCAATGTTTCATGTGTGTCCCTGGCCCTTTGGGAGCTTCCCACAGAAGGGCATGGCACAGAGACACAGGAACACACTGCGAGGGACCATGTGGGCAGCAGGATGAGGACAGAGGCATCTGTTCCTGGGACAGAAAATGTGTGTCCTCCCCACTCTCCACATTCACCACTCCCAACCTGCCCCACCAACACTGACCATCTAAAGAAAGCAATCACCAGGAGGGTGAGACTGTGACCCCATTTTGTTGAGCCAAGCAAGTTTTTCTGCTCTTGGTAGCAGCCTGCCACCACCTTCAGAAAACCTTACACAGGGTTACACTGCCCCAAGGACACAGCTGAAAACAGCATTTGAAAGCAAAGCCTTCCCCTGACACGTCCCTTTGTGGTGGCTGCCACATCACCTCCAGCTCCCTGCCCTCCCCCCTTCTTCCCCACCACTGCCATGCAGACCCGGGGTGGCCACGTTTTGGCAATGGGACAGACTAAGCTCTGTGTATGAGTTTTTTGAAGACGACGGTGTGCCAGCCCCCGGCATCCGGTGGGGCTCTCTGCAGGATGACGTTTGTGGCCTTCCTCTGCCGTACGGCAGCCACCCGGACACGCCTCTTCTCCCGGACGGATGCTGCGGGCCCAGCACCGACTCACTGCAGCGCTCTTTGGCGCGATAACAAACCCAAACCTCAGGCAACCCAAAGCAAACGGTGCTTAGGGTGAGATCTGCGGCCGGGGAGGTTTGTTTGGGCTGGTGCATGGGAGCTGCCATGTACAGAGCAGCTCTCCTCCAGCACCTCCTCCACGCATGTGTGAGCCAGTGCCTGCTGGAGCCAGCACACGGTGACCAGGAAGGAAGAACCCGAGCGGAGTTTATTTGTTCCAGCCCCAGCTATTTTCACCACATTGGCTTAAGCTGCCACTGCAGGCTGGCTCTAGCCCATGTTTGGTTTATATTTCAATATCCCGCTGTGCACACAGTGTGCTTAGCCCCCCCCACCATACTGTGTGCACAGGGCACCAAGCAAACATGAGCTAATTGAGCTGCAAGCCCCCCAGGGCAGGGGCTCATTGCCCACTCTATATCCTGCACCCTTGTCCTCTGATAACACTTCAATAAATGTCCTTCAACACAAGGGACTACCCAGGCCAGGCCCAGCCCGAGCGCAGGGCAGGGAGCTGCTGGGCTGCTGGTGAGCAATGGCTGTGAGCAGAGAGCCAGGAAAGGGGGCTTAGAATAAAGACAAGAACAGATTTTTTAACAGGGCCTATTGTGACAGTACAAGGGATGATAGTTTTACAGTAAAAGATGATAGATTTAGACTAGATAGAAGGAAGAAGTGTTTTACAATGACAGTGGTGAAACACTGGAACAGGTATCCCAGAGAGGTGGTAGATGTCCCATCCCTGGAAACATTTAAGACCAGGTTCAATGGGGCTCTAAGCAACTTGGTCTAGTTGAAACTGTCCCCGCTCACTTCAGGGGTGTTGGCCTAGTTGACATTTAAGGGTCCCTTCCAGCCCAAACTTTTCTATGATTCTATGAAAAAGCTGGGGCTGCCTGCTGGGAACAGATCCTCAGGTGGGAGGTGGGATCCATGAGTGGGAAAGGGGCAAGGAGACGTTCCGGGGCTCTCAGTTAACGTACACGTGTGCGCTCATGTGTATTCAGGAAAACAGTATTTTGGGAAAACAGCAGAGACCCGCTGGTACCAGCAGGTCCCTGCTCCAAGGCGGGATGCTAAATGTTGTTCCCAGCCCCCAGAGTAAGCCCTGTACTCAAAATTCACTAACGAGGATACGTGCAGATGAGGACAACTCCCAGCCCCTGCTGCCCCGCAGTGGCTGGCCCTAGGGAAGGGCTTCAGCTTCCCCCCAAAGGGTACCCTGGGCTGCTTACCACCTGCCAGCTCCAAGACCATGGCACATCGTGCCCAGGCGCAGCCAGCCCAGCAGCAGCTCCCGTTGGCCAAGGAAGGCACCTCTCAGCAAGGCTACAATGGCAGTGGGACAGTGGGCATTTAGAGGCAGATTCCTTCTTCCTCCACGCAGGTAACCGTGCTCAAACAGAAGAGGATTTTAAGGCCTCCGTGAAGAAAAGTGCCACCTCTGCTGGGAAAAACAGTCCATTGTGGAAGCCTATATGGAAACCAGGAGCAGCTGTGCTGCAGCCAGGAGACAGCTTGAAGCTGTCACTGCACATCACAGGCATCCTTCACAGTGCCACAAGGTGCCAGGAACACTGTGCCCCATGGAGATGGGGGAACAGCCAGGATGGAGACAGGGGAAGACAGCTCTTTCCTCCCCAAGTCCCTTCCCCTTTTGGGGCAGTAGGGAGACATGTGGGGTGGAGAGTGGGAGGTTTATCTGCTGCCTTTTATAAAGCCACCTGCTGCAGACAGATTGCCAGCCATGGGAGCAGCCAGCACAGCCCCAGCCATCATCAGTGAGCCCAGGGAACCTCACCACAGGGCAGAAGGAAGGATAAGACTGGCAAGGAGGGGACTTGGGCTGCACATGAGGGGAACACGGACCAGGAAGCCAAATACCACACTGCTTGGACCTGGCAGCTCTGGTGGCTTTGCACCCCATCATCCTGCGTGGTAGGGATGGCATAGCACACGTGGGAATGACAGGGACCTCACCACTGAGCCAGTGGAGAAAGCAGCTGCATTTCAAGTACCCTGCATGGTTGCTCTCAGCTGTTGAGCTCCATCCAGCTTTCCTCGTGGCTGATGCCCACAAGCCTGCTGTGTGATGGGAGGTGAGTGCGGGCATGTAGACAGCTAAGCAGTGCTCTGGCACCCATGTTGCTGGGCCCAGCTCTGCTCCACTCCAGTCCACTGCTGCCTGATGGGGAACCAGGGCCATCCTGCCACCAAGCACCCTCATCCCACAGCCTCTCAGGGACCAGTATAAGGTGGGCAGCATCACGCTTGTCCCATTGATCCCCTTCTTCTTGGGCCACCTGCATACCTCCCTCCACACTGCTGTGTGGGAGGCCTTGGTGCCCAACTGCTGCCAGCCTCCCCCCTTCACTTCTCCCCAGCCTTGAGAAGCCACAACATCCCCCACAGCTGATTATGCTGCAGGAGCAAAGAAACACTCCTGCCCTGCCCAGCTCCCCTCTCCGCAAGCACAAAAAACATCCTCCTGAGAGCTGTGGGTTACAATACTATATATATGCATACACATGCCCATAAAATATGATTTCAGAGCATCTGCTGATCTAGAACATTTCTATCGCCTGCGCTCAGTGCCAGGAGCAGAGCGAGGTTTGGGTTGCAGGAGGAGCCCACGAGCACATCGCTCGCCAATCCTGCTCCCCATGAGGCTTTCCTCCCACCTCTGCCCAGCTCCCGAGCAGATCTGGGTAACACCATAACACCAGGCAGCGGGATGAACCAGGCGCCCGGGGGGCGTGGGAGCTGGCAGCTCCGAAGGGGCAGGGACGGCCCCAGCTGCATCCAGCCATGCCAGAGGGATTAACTCTCTGCACGCTGGCTTGAGTCAGCGGCGCAGGGAAGGGAAAGGAAAGGGAAAGCCTTTGCTGGAGAACGCGGGGCCTGCAATGCGGGGAGAGGCGAGAGAAGCTGCTAGCCAAGGCCTGGCTCAGCCACCGCCATCCATAAGGGACCCTCCAAATCACCACCTATCCCCTCGAGTGCAAGTTAATTTGATCATTCAAAAGGAAGAGAGAAGAGACTGAACCCATCCCATAGTGTTGATACCAGATGGAGGTGCCTTTGCCTGGGCTGCGGGCCGGCCACCTGCCGTCCCATCGCACCCAGCCCCCAGGCAGGGCCAGCGGAGGGAGCACGCAGCTGGCCCCCCCGGGTCCTGGGGCACACATCTGCCCGCCTCTGCAGCCCCTGCAGCCTTTGTGGGGGGGGGGGGAGATGAGAGGAAAGCGGCTGCTGCTGTGGCCAGGCAGGGAGGTGGCTCTCCCAGGTACACATGGAGCTGCAGATGTGCAGCTCTGCAAAGCATCAATTGTTCCAGCCTTCTCCCAGTGAGATGGGCACTCACACATGCCTATGAGACAGCTCCTCCCCATCACTCCCATCACCCTCGGTGAATTCCCTTTGCCCAGGACACCCGGGCACAGCCCCAGCCACATATCTGCTGCAGGGCAGAGCAGAACAGAGCAGACAGGTCATCACACTCACTAGCCTGCTCTCGTCTCCTCCATGGAGAGGACTTGGGGAGTCAAATGGCCCTGGCGTGTCAGAGGAAAGAGGGAACTCACGGGGCTGTCAAGATGGGCACATCAATGCATCCCAAGCCAGCGGGAGCAGGGACAAGACGTATGGCAAGGACCAGGGTTTGGATTCTCCCCAGCTCACACCTAACTGCAGGCAGATGGTCCAGCACTCGGGGGTGAGCAGGGCACAGACGGCCAGCACGCAGCCTCTGCTGTGCCAGTGCCGCAGGCTGGCACTGCCCACACCAACTGCACTGCCTTCCTGCCCCAGTCTGGCCATGCCCACCAGCCAGCAGTTGCCCACAGACAGCACAAGGCATTTTGCCAGTGATGGATGGGATGGAGGAAAACACAAGAAATGTTTTCTTTCCTTTCAGGCAGAGAAGGAAGTGTCACATCTGGACCTGTACAGCAGGCAGGCTGTGAAAGGGACAAGGCACCGGGAGGACAGAAGCCATGGGCCAGGAAGTGCAGCATCGCCCAGAGGACGTGGCAAGACAGATGGCAGATTTGGCAGCAGAATGGTCACAGAGTGACAGCAAGCTCTTCCTGCTGCAAGAGCAGGCAACACAACACTGCCTAGGGACTGTCAGCCCACCCTGGCGTGTTTAGGGGGGGTCACATCTTTTCAAACATGCCACATTGAACAGCCAGCATCAGAGATGCTCCATGGACAAGTCAGCCTTGGAAAAAGGCTACCTGGGATTGGTTAGAAAATGGGAAAAGAGATCAAGAAGGCAAATCTTAGAGCAAGGAGGCAGAATGATTGTGCCTGGTTTCTCTGCACAAGCCTACCTTCCCTGCACACACAGTCACACAGCCTGGCTGGCACACAGAGGAGGGGTGGCAGCTCCTGTGCAATTCTGCTCATTTTGTCAGCAGCATGGGGTACCTGGGCAGCCACTCCCTGCCCTCCACAGCATCACCACTCACATGGAAGAGAAAAGGAAAGGAAAATAACATGAGGCCCTGTAGCAGATGTCTGCAGCCTTTGGGGGGGAGATGAGAGGAAAGCTGGTGCTATGTGCACATGGAGCTGTAGAAGAAGTTTCCCCAAGCCTCTGCCTTTCAGGGCACCAGAAATGCAGCCAACTAAAGAGATATGTGGGCCCAGAGATGAGCAGTGGCCCAGCAACAGCCACTGCAAGCCTCTCCACAGCCTAGCAGCTACTGAGGGCCTGCCACAGTTGGCACAAATCAAATAGGTGCTCGGGGATGCAGCATTGATACAGTGGGGTTTTCACAGGGACTAGGTGTCCTGGCCCAGCCCAGGCTCCTACTTTCTGCTTTTTCTCAGTTTTGGATGTTGTTCTCCTTGCCTGCATTCCCACCCAGCACATCTCAAACCTGTCACCATGGCCACTGCTCTTGCCTGGCTGGTCTGGCCCTGCAGTGAGTGTCCTGAGACCCTGTACTCAGCCTCTGTGGTACCCACAAGGCATTTCCTAAATGAGTGAGGGTCTCCACCTCCTCACCCACAAAGTGTCTGATATAAGGAGCAGTCTGTGCTGTGCAGCTGCCGTCCCTGCTCCGGGAAGCATCTCCACACCTGGAAACACAAAGAGCCTCCAGCCAGTTTGAGAAAAAACAAGGTGAGAGTGTATGAGACCTCAGCACAGCCATCACCTCCCAGCCTGGCTTCATGGGGCAACCAGTGCTTCCAGTAAAGCATTAGCACATCCTGTCCTGAGACACTGCTCTTCTTCACCTGTGCCAGCACCGCACCTGCACTGACTAGAGCCAAAAAAATGTCCAAGTACAGATGCTGCAGAGGCTCCGTCTCACCCTGACATCCCTGTGCTGGCCACAGCGCCGGGAGGGTGAGCAGAGCTCTGCACAGGCAGCTAAACCCTTGCCACAGCAGCGAGGATCAATATCTATGTGACAATGAATGCTGCACTGCTGCCTCTTCCCTGGGACTAGGACTATCTGCAGGACATGCTGGTCTTCAAACCCTACCCAGCTGCTTTCCATGCTTCTCCTGACAGCATAACTCTGATGTGGGGCACACAGATGTCATGCTGGAGGGAGGAGACCAAAAAAGAACCAAAAGCCAGCTGTGAGGAGCCACAGGATGGCACCAGGAAGGTTGCCCTACTGCTCACCATGATATGGAGAGACTCTGTGCTAAATGAGCTGCAGGACCAGCCTGAACCCAAAAGGAGGCTCCAGCAATGCTGCTACTGTGAAGAGCACCAGGCTGGCCACGCACATGGGCGTGGCCACAAAACGCAGCCACCTGAATATACTTTGTTTAATAAGGGAGCAAGATATCATCCTGCTGACACAAACGCCCTCCCTGCTTCCCACCTCTCAACCAAGGCAAGCTCCTGGGAATGGAGAGCTTTCCCCAGCGTGTTCAGGGAGCAGGCAGCCAGCCTGCAACAGTGAGAGCAGGATCAGACCCAAAGCTCAGCAGGTCGCATCAAATGCCTCCCACCACAGGGCATGCAGGTGGGCTCCCGTGGGCAGCCAGGGAGCTGGAGGGACACCCTTGAGCATTGCTCTCAGTAGGGACTTTAAAGGCTTCAGATGTACAGAAACTCACTCTGCTGCCAGGGTACCTTCCACAAAAAATCCCAAGCCCAAAGAAATGTACAGTGAAATCCCTTCTCTGCTGAAACCAACTGCAACATGCCTTTCACGAGGGTCAGAAATTCACCTCCTCATTACAGAGGGAAAGAAAGCCCTGAAGTTTGACTCTGGGCAGGGGCTGTCCAAATAAACAGCCAGCCCCTCACATGTAGCTGCCAGTAATCCTGGAACCTAATGGTTATCCTGGAATGCATGTAAAGCTGTAGTTGTAACAGTGTATGTACCCAAGACAAGGCTTAGGGCATGGTCACAGTTTTTATAAGTCTAACTACTAAAATTTGCCTAGCTAGGTTTATCCAGCTCAATGTGCAGGACACCAGAGGACTGTATTTGCAGAAACATTCATCTCTTGACTTTACTCCAATGACTGAACTAACCTGAACGTCTTTAAAATGCGCCATTCTCAGGAGGTGGCCCAGCCACTGCAGATGCTATGAGCAGTATTTTATTTGTTGTGTTTGGGGTTTTTTGTTTGTTTGTTTGGGGTTTTTTTGTTTGCTTGTTTTTAATTATTTTTTTTAATTATTATTCTTTGTTTCTGAACAAGGAAGAATTTGATGCAATTTCATGAAATAAGATACAAGAAATTAAAAACTTGGATGAATGAAAATTAAACTTGATGAAAAGCTCCCGAAAGAAAAATCCAATGAAACTGCCTGATGAGAAGATTAGCAGCAGTGTAATATGAAAGGAAAAAGCAATAAAGAGGACTTGGAACCAGAACAAATGAAAGAGTTATAACTTCTGGAAACATACAACTGACTTAGAAGTAATCAAATTTTTCTGAACTAAAAACTTTTTAAATTAAAAGACAGCCAATTTAAAACTGGAAGTTCTAACAGCCTCCGTGCTAAGACCTCAGATCACTCTCATCTGTGCAAAATAAGTCAGTAGAAATTTATGCAGTATGTCCTTGCTGCCAGATCTACTCAGTGAGCACTTAGAGCTAAAGCCTGATGAACTGCAAAAGTGACTCTGACAGCAGCAACCTTCCTGAAAGCAGAAGAAAAAAAAATGTTTCCGTTAATTCAGTACACGGATTAGTTTAGTCAAAGTTCAGAAAACTATTGCAGTTTAGCACAGGATAGCCTGCTTCCCTTTCCAAGCCCAGGGAAGACAAAGTGTGAGAAGATAATCTCTACGAATTCTGACTTCTTAAAAGCCAGAAATAATCAGGTTATATCACTGGTTATATTTTACATCTCCTAGAATAAAATTCTGTTCCTACAATATAGTATTATAGTAATACAATATAGTTTAGTAATAAACTATTGTTAAATTCATTACATCTACAAATAATTGTAAACTTATTGTTTTTTCTTTTTTTGGATCCATACATTTTAAGCAATTCTATTTAACCAACTACGAACATTTTTAAAAATGTTTGCTTTTTGCATTCTCAATTGGATTTTATTTTCCACTGAAATACAGCTGGACCAAATTTATAATAAATAATTAAGTGATATCTAATAAAGAAATGTGTCACTCACCATCTTCTAATGCAAGAAATAGAGACATTAAAAATCTCAATAACTGTGTTACACTATAAACCCATTCATTTAGCACAGTGTAGCCTCCTGTTCAGCCCTCAGCACCACAACACCCTCATCACTGAAAATCAACTTGTCCTTGGGAATAGAGCAGAAGTGTACAAACACATCAAGATTAGAATTAGGTACTTTGGCTGTGGCTTTCTGATCATTAATTCAGTTCGGTGTTCTGAGGGGTTTGCCATTATACTTCCCTTCCATGTGGTTCTGCACTCTGTGACCTCTCCTTGAGAAAAGCAGCCCAGAAACAAGTGCAGTGCAGATCCCCAGCCTGGAGCCTGCAGGCCCTGAGGTTCCCTTACTGGTGTAGGGACCTGTGGACTGACGCTTGCAGGCTCAGGGAAGCTAGGCAAACCTCCAAACTTATGGCCTTTTCTCTAATGCTGCCTTGGGGATTACCCCACGGTCACCAAATCCATCAGAAGACAGGATAAATAATCACAAAGTGTTGAGGCTGAGGGGAGATCATCTATTCCAGCCTCCCTTCTCAAAGCAGGAAGAGCTAGAGGATGGAGACTCGCTCTAAGCCAAAACCATGCCAAGAAGGCCATCCCAACCTGTTGTTGCAACCAGGTCCCCCAGCCAGCTACAGGGGTCTGCCTCGGCACAGGCTGGGATCCTAGCTGTGCTGGTGCCCTGTGGCCCATGCTCAGCTACTTCCAAGCCATGAGAATCACCCTTCGGCTTGTCAGCCCTCACACATCTCAGCACCTCAGCCTGTGCCACTTCCCTAGTATGTCATTCTAGCATGGCTCATCTTGCTGCATGGGTAGTGCAGCAAGGGGACTCCTCCAGCAGGGTCCCAAGACCTTGTCTCAAGGTACCATGGGCTCACTTGGGGCCACAGCTGGGAGCTGTTCCTCAGCTATCTTTCCAAGCCTGAGGATTGCCCCAACTCCTCCCAGCATTACCTTATCTGAATTTCAGTTTCCCCTAGCCCATTCAACACAACACAACAAGAGGCTCATTGTCTCAGTCTCCATCACCTCATGCCCCCGCTGCCTCCTGCCACCAACTGTCAACTAACAATAAACTGCTCCCAGATGAAGCAGTGACAGACCCCCTTCCTCTCTCTGTTCAGAGGAACTCAGAATTACATGATGACATATTTTTCCACTTCTCAAAATCTGCCAATTTGGGAGTGCAGTGGAGCTTGGCTCATTCAGATCCTGCCTTCCTCTTGGCTCACCCACAATCCACAGATGACAAGACACAAGATGTTGATGCTGGGATTAGGGGAATCGGGTCACCCAAAGCTTTCACATGCTCCCACTGAACAGAAGCACTGAGCCTCTCTGCTCTGGTACTGCATTCTAAACATATTTATTTGAGATCAAATTATGACAGCATAGAAGACACTCCTTTCAATTTCAATTAAGAAGGTGACTTCTCAGCCAAAGAGGTTTTCTCTACAGCCCTTAGCAGCCATCTACTAGGAGAGGGCCATACTGCGACAGACAGGCAAGGCAGGACAGCGCTGGGCCTTAGCTAGCCACCAAGATGAGTCATGAAAGCAAACCTGCTGCAGAGGTGTCACACTGAGTAGTAGCTGAACTGCCAGGGAAGGGAGGGTGACACAGGGACCAGGGCAGTGGGCTGGGAGAGGGGAGCCCATGACCCCTGCCAGGCTACTCCACCCCACCTCCCCCTGCCTCTGCAGAGAGGTCCCATGGGACCTGCCATGCCCAGTCTCACTCATTAACCACCAACAATAGCGGCCTGGGTAATGGGAAGGGCTGTGCACTGCTACTGGCCAGGGCTGTCCCATTGTTGCTGTAACGGTGTGAGCAAACAGCTGCCTTTGTCCCCAGCTAATAACAAGGTGTGAGCACAGCCTAATTACCAGTCCCAGCTACATTCGAAGCAATAAGCTCAAGAAAGCTTTTAAAAGATGTTTCAGCATCTTAAAGTGCAGGTAGATGCCAAATGGGATCCTCAGAAGCTCTAAGACCTCTCTTGTTTAGGGATCTGATAGCTGGTTAGGGACCAAATATAATCAAGCCATAGCTGAAGGAAATTGGGACCAGAGCTGTTCCTGAAATAATCTTAAAGCAAACCTGCTTTTACCCTGAGCTCAGTGCATCAGCAATGCAATGTTTTCTTCCAACATAGGACTAAATACATAAAATATATTTACAGCAATTAAAGTAGGTAAGAAGAGCTGTTTCACCAAATGCTGAAGTGACAATGGTAGAAGGCTTTGGTGTTTATGGGACTCACAGAGGAGTCAGCATTTGCACAGCAAACTGATGTTTGCCTGAGAGTTCAGATGACTGATTAGTTTAATATCAGTTGAATTCACTTGTGGGTGTTAGGAACATTTCTCCCTCTCCTTCCTGCTTTGGGAAAGCTCTCAAAGTCTGTTAAGATGGGAGTATTTCCTGCGAGGAATATTTTAAAGCAGTGACACTCCTTCTTTTACAACTCTGCAGATGTAGGCTCTGAAGTTGTGCTGAAATCTGCCTTACTTTCCCTTGAGCCAAAAGTCTCTGTGTGGAAGGAGGACAGTATTTACCCGTGAGGGCTTACTCACACCCCTGACCAGCATCCCCAGCAAGGACTGCTATTTCAGTCCCCATTTGCAGGACCACTATCAGCAGCCAACAAACCAGGGATGCACTAGTTAATCTCAGGGAAAGCTTTGAAGAGGAGAGCAGCTACCCAGCGATTCCAGCGTTATCATGAAGGGGAAAAAAAAAAAAAAAAAAAGAAAGAAAAAAAAAAGAAAGCTGAAAGGCATTCAAACTGAGTTGCAGGAGCCAGGACGATGCCATGGAAAGAAGGCAGAGGTTTAAGCTCACAGGGAAGCCGGAAAAGCCCATACGTGCTATGGAGTCAGAAGCTGCAGGGATGCCAGTGGCTTCCCTGCTTTTATTTATTAGTTATTTGTTTGCCAATGGCTGTTTGCCAGGCTACTTAAGATAAATCCTTCCTGAAAGAGCTGCTTCTGCTTCCCTTTCCATCTGCTGCCCAGTCTTGACCACCACTTTGCAGGGTAGCAAGGAAGGCAGCAAAGCCAAGGTTCAGCTGTAGTCTCAGAGCCAGTTCTGCTTTTTCCACACTTTCTCCCCTCTGTACCAATACCGAAAATGGCTTCAACAGCACCTTTTATCACAAATGGGTGCCGTGTCTCTGCTGTTCGGACAGGCAGCCTCACCTCCATAGCATCATAAAACCACAACATGGGGCAAGGTGCTCTCTTCACACCGCACTTGCCCACCTAGCTTTCCCTTCACCTCCTGCTTCCCCTGATCTCGCTGAAAGGGAAGACAGGCACACACATCAGTCCTGGAGACGGTGGATAAACAGTTAAAAGAAGAAAGATATTTATGCAGAAATAACATCTGCCAGCCAGACAAAGATCTCTCTCTTTCTGCTAGCTAACACCCATTCTTTCTGTTCAGGAGGTTTCTGAACTGCAAGCCCACTGTGCAGCACTGCTGCTGCTAGAGAGGATGGAGCAGCAAGGCAGGGCCTGGATCTGTGGACAAACGTGGATGAAGTCGTAAATTGCAGGAAAGAGCTCAGCCAGAGCGTTAGATCACGCTGACCTGACAGCCCTTCTGGAGTCATCAGTCTCTCCGAGCTGCAGGGAGAAATGGGGAGAGGTTCCCACTCCTCTCCCCTGTTAGCACAAAGCATTTCTAACATCATCAAGTGTGGTTCCCGGAGGGGCAATGCGATGGCCAGGACGATATGGGGATCGAACACATGCCATGGCATGACACAGCGGTGGGATAACATTTTATCTTGCATCCGAGGACGGCGGCACAGGCCAGTGTTCGTGCTCTGGGAAAGGCACCGC
>NW_008621562.1:0-209 GCF_000691845.1 Merops nubicus | reverse complement strand
GTTCGGTACTTGCACTCTGTCTGGAGATGAGGATTGCACCATGAATACAGTGCAGGAAGAAGTATGTGTAGAAGAACTACCCACTCTGAGTTTTGCCTTTCTTAAAAGAGAGTCCTATTTTCTAGGTGAAGTTTCACTTTCATAGCTGTATCTTAACATTAAAATCCATGGAACCTTAAAGCTATTTTTGTCTTAATAAAAGAGCATTA
>NW_008621561.1:0-3505 GCF_000691845.1 Merops nubicus | reverse complement strand
CTGCTTGGGTCTTAGCTGTGAGCAGGAAGACTTCTCCAGTCTCCATTTCACCCCCTGCTTTCACAAGCAGCTCTAGAAGGATGAGACCACTTCAAGAGATGCAGCACATCTCAACTGTCCTCTGCAAGAAACTCATGGGCCAAGGCACTGCAGCTAAAAGACCCTTTTCCCACCCCTTTCCTGACAGGGCTGCTGAGCCACCACCAGCCTTGTACCACCACCTTCTGCTCCACAGCAGGAGATGTTCTGCAGAGGGCTAAGGGAGAAGGGCCAGAGCTGGCAACTGGGGACTCAGAGCCATCCACACAACGATGAGCAGCCCAGGGAGATCTTTGTTCTCTAAAAGAAGAGCCCTTTAAACTCCACTCTCACATCTCAGTGAATTTTTGGCTGGGTCCTCTTTGCTCTTCTGCACTCTTGTCATGTATATTTTATGAACACTTCATTAGAATTTCAGGGAGATTTTCTACAGGCTGGAATGAAACGTTCCACACTCGGCTTTATGTAGTGTTGCAAAAATTTAAGTTATTTAGGCTCTGGTTTTAGGTTTGGGAACTGCATTTTTAATGGAGGTTCCCTTAGATGCACAAAATTTACTCTCAAAAACTTTTACTTTCAGTTCTGAGGAATTTTAACACCTTCTTTAGCATGCAGGAGTGTTGGGATGATGTGGATTTTTTTCCCCTCCATACAGTCTGCACGATGCTGCAGAGAGGATTTACTTAGCACAGACTTTTACTGGAATTCTGGGTATTTTGAATATTTTTTTTTCAATCTTTTATGGCTATTACCATGAAAATCTCTGCAAGTATCTTGGAACTCTTCATTATTATTTTAGTGCATTAAATGCAAAGAGCGTTTTCAAGGTTTAGTAACTTTTTAAATGGAATTTATATCAAACTTCTTTGAAAATTCACATAATGGGATTTTCAAAATCCATAATATCTTGTGTGACTCCAATTACTTCTACCTGTGCCTGTTCACCTGTAATTTGGGGTTTAATATTCCTGATCACAAAAACCCTCTGGTTCAGGGGTTTTTTTTTTTAGGAGGGGTCCCCTAAATCCTCACTGGTCCCACCAAAATTCAGAGACAGGATCTATTTGTAATCCAGCTATAATTATTTCACAATAACACGATGAGTTTTTCAAGCCTTTCTGCTTTCTCTCCTTCTGCTTCAAATGCACGAGTCTGAACCTATGTAGTAGCTGGGCAGATATTTGTAATGAGCAAAAAATTATGACCACAGATTCCATTCCTGGCTGCTGGAGGAGCTGGGCAGAAGTTTCAGTGGCCACCAGCAGCAGGACTCCAGGAAGAGAGGCTGACCTGTCATGGTCATTGCCAATGGTGGTGTTGAATCTTAAAAGAATCTTTTCTCACCATTAGGAAGGTGCCTGGATGCGACAAAACCTCTTTCAAAGTTGCCACAAGAAGAGCCTGGAGACTCCATCTCAGCTGCAAGTGGCTTCTACAGAGCTCTGAACTGCTGTGCTACCTGTGAAGATGATGGGTGGCCCCGAGCAGGGCACTGGGCAAAATGGAAAACATTAATTTAAACATACCCACAGCTTGAGCTCAGGACAGAGCTATTTTTTGAAAAGGAGAGGAAAGGGGAGCAGCTTTGGCAGTTGGGCCCCGAGCAGGGCACTGGGCAAAATGAAAAGCATTAATTTAAACATATCCACTGTTTGAGCTCAGGACACAGCTATTTTTTTGAAAGGGAGAGGAAAGGGGAGTAGCTTTAGCAGTTGACAGAACCCCAGCGTGGTGGGGTTGGGAGGAACCTCTGGGGATCATCTCATCCCACCCCTGCTCCAGCAGCTCACCCCCAGCAGGGTGCCCAGGGTCACAGCCAGGAGGGTTTGGGATCTCTCCAGAGCAGGAGACTCCACAGCCTCTCTGGGCAGCTGCTCCAGGCTCCACCCTCACCCCAAAGAAGTTTCTCCTGCTGCTCAGGTGGAACCTCCTGGGTTCCAGTTGGTGCCCGTTGCCCCTTGTCCTGTCCCTGGGCACCACTGAGCAGAGTCTGGCCCCAGCCTCTTGCCCCCCGGGGCCCTTTAGCTCTTGCTCAGCACTGCTCAGATCCCCTCTGAGGCTTCTCCTCTGCAGCTCAGCACCCCCAGGGCTCTCAGCCTGTCCTGGGCAGAGATGCTCCAGCCCTTCAACACTGTGGAGAACCTTCCAGTTCTCACCAAGCCAACACTCCAAGGTTTCCCACCCTTACTCCAATAGCACAAACAACACCCAGAGGATGAGAGGAGAGGACCCTGTGCCCCTGCAACAGTTTGTGAACTGAGTGCAACTCACTTTCAATCCAGTCTTGCAAACCAGGGAATCTGTACAAAATACTCAGCACATGGATGTAGTTCTACACATCAACTGCAGAACATCCCACGACACAGGATGAGGCTCTATAGAGACTCAGGGCTTAGCTAAATGAAGCTTCAAATTCTGCTGGGGCCTCCAAGATCTATTATTTTTCAATTATTTTTCATTTCCATAACGCATTATCATGTTGGGCCCGTGCCCAGCTTCTCCTGTACTGCAGATGGGATTCCTTTTTTCTTCTTTTTTTCTTTTCCCCACAACTGAATTTGCACAGTTTGCTGGATGTTGTCTAAATGAAGCTTCAAATTCTGCTGGGGCCTCCAAGATCTATTATTTTTCAATTATTTTTCATTTCCATAACGCATTATCATGTTGGGCCCGTGCCCAGCTTCTCCTGTACTGCAGATGGGATTCCTTTTTTCTTCTTTTTTTCCTTTTCCCCACAACTGAATTTGCACAGTTTGCTGGATGTTGTGACCTTTTCATGGTTTACATGTTAAAATAACATTTTCTCTTTCACAAACCCCCATGTAGTATCAATGCCCATGAATTTTATTGAATTAGACAGATTTTTTCCTCACGCTAATGAGTACGAGGAGCAGCCCAATTCTGATGACATACTGAAGTTTAGGTTTTAAATTTTAAACAACTGAAGGCAGAATTAAATTTTGCATTTAGCAGCCACACAAATCCCATAACGGGTGGATTTCAGTCTACAGGGGTTTCACTATATTGCTTTAAAGAACCAAAAGACAATTATTGGCAAAAAGTCATTTTTGCTTCAGTGTTCCCTGGTTCCACAGGGCAGTGTTATAAAAGAGATTGGGATGTTTTTATTATTTCTCTCTTACTTTGATGTCAAGCCTGTTGAAATTCTCTACAGCCACATATTTTATGATATAAAGTTTAATATCCAACACAGACACTAAACAAAAGCATTTAAAGAGGGGATGTGATTCATCATTCTCTTTCTTCTCCCATTGATACAGCAAGGTGTGATCCTAATAGAAACCATTTTAATTAGACAATAAAGTCCTTGCTCTGACCCCTGGAGCACTGTAGAATTACAGTAAAGTTAGATGGTGAGAGGAATTGGAGTAAGAGCCCTGGTGAGGAGACAATCCCCACAAAGCAGTTCAGCCCTGCAACCTCCCTCCTGTGGCCCTTCCTTGGG
>NW_008621560.1:0-312 GCF_000691845.1 Merops nubicus | reverse complement strand
TGCCCATTCCCAGTGCCCCGTCCCAGTGCCCCTTCCCGGTACCAGCGCCACTTCCCAGTGCCACTTCCTGGTCCCAGTGCCACTTCCCGGTACCAGTGCCACTTCTCATTACCAGTGCCCCTTCCCAGTACCAGTGCCCCTTCCCAGTGCCACTTCCCAGTACCAGTGCCACTTCCCAGTGCCCCTTCCTGATCCCAGTGCCGCTTCCCAGTCCCGGTGCCACTTCCCAGTTCCCTTTCCCAGTTCCACTTCCCGGTGCCGCTTCCCAGCCCCCACCATTAACATCCCACCCCCCCAATGGTACCGGGAGGG
>NW_008621559.1:945-1237 GCF_000691845.1 Merops nubicus | reverse complement strand
CAGAAGTAAAGCTGGACCGTGGCAGGGCACACGGCGTCACGCGCCCGCTGCCGCTCCAGCCGCGTTATCGCGCCTGGCTAAACCCTCTGAGTGTGCTGGATTCGAGCCCTCTGTGCTGGGAACGCGCCCCTGGCACACGCAGCGGGAGGCTGGGAGGCGGCCGGATGGTCCCCTGCCGGGGTGCCCTTAGGAGGAGGAGATCTACCACAAGCTCTACCTCGAGCTGCGGAGGAAGATGGAGGTTCTGCAGCGGCAGCAGGGAGCGGAGCAGGACCTGCTCCAGGAGCTGGAG
>NW_008621559.1:0-828 GCF_000691845.1 Merops nubicus | reverse complement strand
CCTCAGCTGGGCACCACACACGTGTGCCTGGCGCTGCCTGTGCCAGCTCCGGGAGAGCTGCCTGAGTGTCGGTGCCCTTGTCCCTTCCCCAGAGTGCCTGGAGCGATCAGTGCCTCCAGTTTAGGGGTCTCGTGGATGGTAGCTTTCAGAGCTTGCAGGATGAGCGGGAAGCCCTTGCCCAGGAGGTAAGTCCCCGTGCAGCCTGGCTGGTCTCCATTTCACCCCAGGTTTTGGGAGATGCTGGTGCTGCTGGCACATGCAGTAGTTGTCAGCTACACCTGGTACCCCCTGGCACTGTCTCCCCCCGCAGCGGGAGCAGGTGAGGACCCTGATGTCCCGGTGCCGGGCGGTGCTGGAGAACGTGCCTGGCAAGCTGCGGAGCTGCCTGGAGGAGCGTGATGCCATTAGGCAGAGAGCAGATGAAGCCCTCCGAGCCAAGGAGGAGGTAGGGGGGCAGCTGGTGGGGGTCTCAGCGTAAGCTCTGCTGTCCACAAGCCTTTGATGGGGCATACTGCATCTCTGCCCATCTCTGGGAAGTAAAGGTCTCCCTGGCATCCTGGAGGAAAAGCCCAATATGGTCCTGGAAGGCCAGAAAATTCTCATGGCTGCCTGGGGCAGCTGGACCTATCTCGATGGGTTCTTGGCTCAGGCTGTGTCCCACTGGGAGTGGGAGCCCTGGACTTGCAGCAGCAGGGACAGTGCGGGGGCAGTTCGTGGGAGGTGCCCCTTGTGTGGCACCATGCCCAGAGCATCATCTTCCACTTGGCAGGGAGATCGCTTCCTGGAGGCCTTCCGTGCCCATGCCAGCGTCCAGATCAGCACCCGTGA
>NW_008621558.1:12210-45022 GCF_000691845.1 Merops nubicus | reverse complement strand
GGTGGCCAGGGCTTCGCACCAGCCAGGGGTGAAGAGGAGCGGGGCCGACAGAGGTCGGATCCACCGGCGCTTGTTGGACTGATGTGGAGTTCCAGAGCGCTGCAGCATCGCATCGAGCTTTGGTTTTGCCTCTATTGGTTTGTTTCATTAACCGGTTCTTTTAGTCCACTCTACTGTAGGGCGTGAAGGCAGAAATTGACAGGATGGTCTGAATGCGGTTTTGTTTGGTTTTACTTTTCTGAGAAACTTTTCCATTGTGTCGGAGAGTGATGGTTTCTCTCATCTTTTGTTTAAGGTCGTATTTTAGGGTCAGTTTCTGTTGCCGAAATTGGTTGGGAAGCAAGTGGTAATCTCCAGCAAGTGGCTGGAGGAACAACTCCTCTTGTTGCCTGGATTTATTTACTGGAGGATGGTAATTACTGGTGAATGTCAGAACTGTTCATCAGCTGCTCCAGTACAGGTCAGTCTGTCTCCAGGACACATGTTCTGCTGAAAGGCCAGAAGAGTGCAGGTCCACGAAGAGTACATTCCAGTTTGATGAAAACCCATATATTTACCTAATTCTTGTCTGTTGAAAACTTTAACATGTAAGATTGATTGATTTGGGAGATAGAAATTGTTTTGCCTAAAGCTTTCTGTTTGCTGAAAACATCATATGCAGAATAAATAAAATGATAGAATTAAATGGATAATACCACAAGGAGAAAATGGTTTGTGAAAGAAAATAAGGTATTCTAATGCATAGTTGCTTCAGAGTTCAGAATGAAGTGTTTCAAAGTTCTTGGATGACCCAAGTTGCCTGTGTTCTCTGTGATGATTTGAAGTCTGACTTTTCAGAAAGGCTGAGCAGTTGCAGTTGACCTTCAACTTGTGGGGAGGTAAAAAGTAAGGTAAACTTCATTTACCATCATAAAGGTATGGAAGCAAGGTGATGGGGAAGTCTGAAGGTCTGGGTTTACAGAAATATGAAGAATTAAAATTGAGAATGAATTATCAGATGTAGGGGATCAGGGTATGAGAATAATGACTAAAACTGAACTTGGATAACAATGTGGAGGTGCAGACAATAAGACTGGTAGGACAGTAAATTTCAGGAATCCAGTTTTTAGCGGCTTGGTGTGATAGAGGGCTACTAGTCACTTCTCAAATACAGCACAGTTGACTGCTTTGATATATTTGCTTGTTTTCTTTTCCTGAAATATCTGGCCAATGACATTGTCAGAGACTGTATCAAATCTGACGGGACAGTAGCCAGATCTAACCAAACATCCATGAACATTTAGCCTAAGTACAGCATCTTCCAAAGGATGTATCATTGTATAATCTTGGAGAAATTTTTTTTTCACCCTCCCTTTGAAGTGATGCATCACTGGACTGACACCCTTCTGAAATTACCATTGCAAGTCTTACATAAAAGGACTTCTATGGACGTTCTGGTTTATCAGGGTAGCTACAGCACATTACCCACCTCCATAGCTATGTTTCACTTCTTCCTTTTGACTTTGTGTGTGTTCATAGTCTCCAACTCTGGCTTACCAAGTGGATCCTCTGCCTTCTCTTATCTACACCTCTGCCACAGGAAGTGTAAAATTTCTAAGATACCAGAATATGACGGCAAGGAATTTGAATCTTTGGGGCTGATTTCTTCTTTAGCTCACCTTATTTTAATTTGATGGGTCTGATAATAGCGTGGATTATCTGTCAGGGCAGGCTCATCTTACACCAAAAAGTGTCACTCAGCTTTAATTGGTTTAAATCTACATGCAATATTTTGAAATACAAAGGAACCAAGCTTACTTTCCTAGTTTTATTTCAGCCTGTGGTGTCAATGTATTTATTTTGGATGATAAATGCATATAACCTCATTTTTTTACAGTAATAGAAAAATTTTCTCCACTCCTCGTTGTGAATCACTCCACATCGTAACATGTTGTAAGAAACCATAAAGCTGGCAAGATTTAAGTGTGTGTTGCTCAACATGTGTTATTCTGAATGCCACCCACTGTAGCAATCCATCTCCAAAACGGCTTAAAGGGAATAGCAAAAGATCACGTCACTGTACATTATTCACTGGATGTTGTTTAAAGCAAGAAAAATGAAACACTCTATTCTTTCATTTGGGAAAGCGCCATATTATAACAGTGTCTCTTTAAAAAAAGAAGTCCCAAAAACTTTAGAAAATTATGGATATAATTTAAACACCCTGTATATGCTTTTTATGTAGAGTATGTAGTGTACAGAGTTCTGTGTGTTGAAAGAAACTGGATGTATTCTCTGCTGTGCACAGGATTAAAGAATTAACTTGAGGTTTGTGTCAAGGTTTTTCTATACATTTATCACACATCCAGCTACAGATGGGTATGTGGATATTGTGGAGCAGGGCACTAGACAGTGACCTATTTGACATCTATTTGAATTTCTGGTGCTACCGAGTGGCTAACCAGCCTTCTGCTTCTCTGCATGGCTTACATGAGGAATGCCATCATCGTTTCCTCTTAATATCTAGGAATGGAAAGTAGTATATGATTGGAGGAGCATGCTTGTATGTATACAGATATTTGCATTTTACTTATTTTCTGAAGAATGCTTCACGTGTCCAGTTAAGTAGTTCTCAGGCTATTTTTGAGTTTTATTTGAAAGCGTCCCTGAGAACTGGAAGTGCTGCTCCTCCCATTTGTTTATAGTCTTTTGCTAGCTGCCTGAGATATAGACATGTCAAAAGATCAAAAATGAGTATTGAGTGTGTCTGTGGAGATGTTAAAAGCATCCTTATGCTGTCTTTCCTGTTTTGTTGCTGCGTTTTCAGATGAAGAGTGAAACAACAGAATAGGAAGGATAGAAATATATTGACATGGTAAATTTTAGTTTAACTTGGTTTGATTACAGTCAGCAGAAATGAGTAACAACTACTTAGCACTGCTTAATATAAATTTCTTAAAGATGTGCAAACTTTGAATTGAAGCCATGTGTGTGGGCGACTTCAGACATGGAGAATTATCACAAGCCATCTTGATTATTTCCACAGAGAATTAGAACAAGGCCTCACCTCCTCAAATTGCTTTTTATATGTTTTTCAGGTATAAACCAATGAATATGAGCTGAAACTGAGGAGAACTCTACAGAAGTCAGATTTTTTTTCCATGTTGGAAATACTCCTTAATACACAAAGCCTTCTGTTCTAGTTTCATGCCTGCTTTTGCTGGCTGATAGCCTTAGAAGTCTCATATATCTAAGAAAATTCCTGTGGAGGTGGTGGGCTCGAATGCCCTTCAAATGAGAACCTGTGGTACCACTCTGAGTCAAGTGAAACATCTGTGTCATCTCAAAATACCTAGCTGCTTTAAAAATTATCCTTGATGGTTGCAATTCTGTTCTTATTTAGGAACTTCATTATGCCTCATGTAGGAATATTAATGTTTTTTTGCCAGGTAGAAGTTTTGGGGGATGAACGGATGTCAGAAGGAAACCAACATGAGCAGCTCTCTGGGTTGCAATGAAGGTGAACAAAGGGAAGTGCAGCATTGACCTGAGCCAGCTGGACCAGGGGAAGCAGAGCAGTTACCTCTATATGGAGACATTTCTTGCCTTAGAAGGCTTGTTGCAAAACAGATTTATGTCTGTGCTGGATTTGAGTGGGAGTAATGTCACTAAATGTCACTGTGGTAGGGAAAGCAGAGGAGCACCAATTTTGTCAATATAAAGACAAGTAGGGTATCTCGTTGTGGAACATGCCAAGAGAAATTAAGTATTCTATTTATCTCAAATATAGATTAACTGACATTTAATAATTTACTGGAATTTCATTACTCTTTCTAATTGAAATAAATGGCCCGACCTGTTTCTTGAGGAACTTTATTCAATTTTTCATCTGCAGAGAATTGGAAATACATAAAAAAATCAGTAAAAACATACATGTATTTAAAACTCCCCCACCAATCAAGATGATTTGCTAAGCCTCAGTAAAGTTATGCTCACGTAGATTTCAATATTCATTAGAGAGTGTAAAACCATAGTGTGACATATGTATGTGTACCGGACCTCATTGTCACTCACTGTGCTGTTCATGATTATCAGCATACTTGGAAAACAAACACTAAAAATTCAGCTGCATTTGAGTTCATAATCCTAAGAGTTCAAGCAGATGTAGAAGAGTAAGAAGTCATATCCAAGTGAGTGTCTGCTTAAATACCCAGCCACGTTTTTTTTAAGTTCTGTGCAGATGATATAGCACAGATTTGTGGTTCTGATTAAATCTTTCTTTAATCCTCACCACTACAAAATGAGGAATATTTCACATAAGTTAAATGTTAAGAGGTAAAGACGCCAGCAGTACTGCTTTGAAATCTACTGGTTCAAGCTGAGTCTGGGGCTGGATAATGTAGGCAGCACTTTAGAGATCTGCAGAAGTGAATTCAGTGAATTAAAAATACTGTGCTTTGAAAAAATGACAACACTCACCCATATGAGAATTAAACATGAACCTTTTTCTAAAGGTTTGGCTTTTTTGGAATAACTGCATCAACTCTGATTAGCAGAGCGTTCTCAAATATGCCTTGGGGAAAGCTGCCTATTGACAAAAGTACTAGTGCATTAAGTAGTAACAATATTTTCATGGCAATAAATTAGCAAAGCTACAGGCAATGTTCAGGAAGTGAAAAGGTATTTTATAGAGGAAAACACTGAGTTTGCCTTTAACTTCATAACTCTGTTTTCTTTTAAAGAAAATACAGCACCTCATATACTGGGCAGTTGTTTCAAAGTCCTGGCTTATTAAACTCACAAAAAACAAACTGGGAAAAAACCTCTTCCAATCAGACCATTAAGGCAAAATGTTGCAGAATATGAATAATACAGTACTGTGCTGTATTTGCATTTGAATTGGTGCTGAATATTTTAAAGCGTATTCAATCTCCTCTGGAAATGTTGAATGTAAATCTTCTTGGGTTTCATTAACTCTCAGTTTTGAGGGGAGGAAGATCCCATTAGGGTATATTAGAGGTTGTGACCTGAAAGAGGATAGTATCAACTCCACAGCATTCTCACACCCTTTCTACGATCGTGTTCAGTGTATTTTCTCAGTTCTGGTTGCAGTGGAGGCTGGCAGAGGAGAAGATGAGTGTGTGGCTCCCAGCTCTGAGGACTGATGTAGGGCTGAGCAGCCTGCCACTGTGAGCTGCAGCAGCTGTCCTGTAAGGGAGTTGTTCCTTTGTCCACACGGCTCTAAGTTTGAGGGAAAAGCTAAACTCCCATGTCTCTGGCTGAAGAGAAATGCCCGGCCTCTTGTAGTTCCTTGAAGGCTTTCTCTTCCTCCAAAGGACATGATTCAGTCAGTCCTCTGTGGTGCAAGGCTGAACTGGGTTTCCTCACGTAATGTGGGCTTTTGTGAGCATACTGCACCTCAACAGGGACACCACCAGTGGTGTGGCAAAAGTATAACAGCTACTTTCACTCCTGAATGCTGATAAACCTGTCTTCTTTTAAGTAACATGGAGATCATAAGTTGTTCTGAGGAGAAGACGCATTTTAAGGAAAATATTTCTGTGGATACCCCCAGCCTGGGGCTGTGGACAACCCTCACTCACCTGTGTGAAGGTCATTGGTCTTTCTGTGGTGACATAGTTGGCGTATTTGCACACAAACACCCCACAGTTGCTCCTGTTAGCTGCTGGGAGATTTCCTAATGAGTGCAAAATGGGGAATGAAATGCAAAGACAAACGGAGAATTTTCCTCTTAAGGAAAATATTTCTGTTGATACTCCCGCCCCCAGAGCTTCTGTCTCCACTGTATGTAGGATGATGAAGCCCATACACACAACCATGTGTGAGGAATACCAAAGAAACCAATGTAATTTCTTACCAATTAAGTAATTTTGTGAGCCACATTTCTAATTTTGTTTATGACCAGTATCTCTCTCTCGCATATACCATAATATATAAGGCAGCTGTGTCCCTGATTTCAAAAGTGAATGTGAAGAATTTGCCTAAAATAATGAAAAATTATAGACAGGTGAAGCATTGGGACCCACTGCTGCAGTATCTTTGTCCTTAACAATTAAATGTTCTTCCATGTAAGTAACAAAAAAGTGATCAAGAAATAACCAGTAACTTGGCTAGCTAGCAATTGGCTATATCTGCTAATTTTGCCTGTTCTTTACACGCTGTGTGCAGATGTCATTATGAAGAGTCCTTGTCCACTAAGGCATATAGAGCCATATGTATAATCTGAAACATACTAACAGCTATTACAGAATTTTTGAAAAGTGCAGCAGAGGAGTTTGAAGTGACAGGAATATTGTTATTGCAGATTAAGAATGAATTTATTGTATCACTTACTGGAGCTCACTTACTGGTTTGAGACTCTTCCAAAGCAGGAGAGGACGGAATGAGTTAAGATTAGACTGGTAGGTGCAACTTTTAGATTTCTTGCTTTGTCAGTTTGAATGAGCCTCTTTGCTTGGTGTATGACAAAGCTATCTGGCTCAATCTCTTTGTCTAGGCTAATATGACATCTCATATTGATGTGCTTATCTTGACAAATGTGATGGCTCATACACGCTGCAGGAATTGTCATTTATTAAAAGAGCACAGCAGCACTATGTTTAGCACTGCTGCGTTATTTTGGGACCGGCTGTGCAGCAGGAAGGGGAGAATTGGGTGAACCTTCCCTGACACTGGCAGTCTGCGAGCTGAGCTGGCCCAAAACCGGCTCCAGTGACTCATCCAGCCTCTTTGGTTTGTTACTTGCACATAGTAAAAACCCTTTTCTTACTCTTTTTTAAAACAA
Organism: Merops nubicus; assembly: GCF_000691845.1. NCBI lineage: Eukaryota > Metazoa > Chordata > Aves > Coraciiformes > Meropidae > Merops > Merops nubicus. The sequence goes on along the minus strand of NW_008621558.1, from coordinate 38,238 downwards.
AAGAGAAGTGGTGTGTCACGTGAAACACAAGTAGAAGTGCCTTCAAACAGTATCTGGTTCTGGTTCTCACAAACTCAGCAGGATGTGAATGGCAGTGATGCATGCCTCTCACGGGAGCCCTGCTCCTCCACTTGGTCTCATTCCCAGTGAAGTCAGTGGGGGTTTTGCCAGTGATTTCAGTTTGATGGTGGGTTTGGTGTGAAGTGTTCGAATTTAAATGAGCTAACAAGCACATCCTTACTGACTGTAATTGTGGTAGGTGAGAACAGGGTGACTTGAGATGAGAAGGGTAAATGCAGCAGTAGCATGCAAAAAAAATCAGACCTCTTCAGAACTTTAAATATCACCATTAGCAGCTTGAACAGGAACAAGGCAGACTTCTGAGTATAGAGCTCACAGGTGCTAGATAAATGTTTGGTAAATATTCTCTGAAATCTCCACTAGTGTAAACTGGAATCAAGTACACATAGTCGTTTACAGGTGTCCTCTCAGTAACTTAAAATCAAGGAGAAATGGCAATAATATATAGCAAATAAAACTTACAACCAGGTACAAATGTATGTCTTCCACAAGTTCTTTCTTCCCAAGAAAAAATGCACTTGTTTTGAGGATCCACACCGTGGAGCAAGGATGTGGTATTATCACTGTGTATGATGTCAGTCAGAACTTTAGGGGGAAATGAAGTCCAGTTCTGATGCCTGTGTCTTCAGAAACCACATTTGGTAAATTTGATGTGGTTAAAGAAAAGAGCTGGAGAAAAGCTGGAGAAAGTTTGCCTTTCATCCAGGGACTAAGAAAAGCTTGTACTTTTTTTTTTCCCAGAGTTAGTTAAGTGGCCACTTGGCCATGCTCTCACATGCACAGAAGGGAATATTTTCTTTAGCAGAAAAAAGCATTGAGAACTTCAGTGTCTGAGAGCTGGAACTAAGCTATTCATGCTGTGAAGAAGGCCAAAAGCCAGTATAAACCAAAAAGCTTAACTCAATATTCCACAGAGAAAAAAAACCAAACCAACCAAACCAAACAGAACCCAAAACCAAACAGATAAAACTAGGAGTGAGCACCAGTTCTGCATCAATGTCCTTGTTTTGTGGATAGAGATGTATCCTGGGAGTGACTCTTCTGCACTAGTAAACTCCTGTCCCTCAGGCTCCATATCTTCTTTCTCACAGTGAGTCCTCTGTGCACCCCAGAGTTACCCATTTTCTGACTTCTGAATCATGTCCTCTAATTCTGCCTCAAGGCACACTGTCTTCTTCCCTAAGAGCAGTATCTTTCCCACCCAGGAATGTACATCTTTTGTCTTAGGTCTTCCTAAACTTTTTCTCTCCAGTCTACTTTCACTCAGCAAAGCTGAGGAATGGTAACCATCATTTGTTTGGGTGAAAAAAAAACAGAAATGATGCAGCAATACCTTTTTGTACATCTTGAGAAACTGCTGTGTCTTTCTCACTTGATCCCATCTCATCCCAAGCCTTGTATGAATTTCATTCAATCTTCCCCTTCTGCTGCCCCAGAGTCTTAGGCTGTAATTTGGATCCTTTCTCCTCGTGCATGCTCTGATGAGAAGCTTTCTCTCCCACTCAGGAGTGGTGCTGTCACTTCTCTCTCCTTTGTGCTCTATGCCCTCATCTGCATTCCCATTGGCCAACACAGGTGGCTAAGACCAAGTTGTTCTCATAAAACTAAAGCTTTAGACTTCAGTCTTAAAAATGTCAATATTAAAACTGCCACAAGCTGCAGTTAACCTGCGTCCATCTGGCCGCAGTGGCAGGAAGAAGGGATTAATCTAGGAAAAGGAGGATTTATTATAGCTTTCAAAGGTACATATGGAACTGACTTTTTGAAGCAAGACTGAATGTATTGTTAAAAACAGTAAGTTGTAACCTCATCAAAACTTAGGAGTTCAATGCAAAAATGTTGAGAGATTTTTTTTCGTATTTTTTAGTGCTAATCACATGGTCATGATAAGTGCTTCTAATTGCAGCATCTCTGAATTCTTGTCTGATTGTTTAGTGGTTGCCAACACGTTTTTCTTTACATTTTGTTTTAACCTGTTCTACTAATAACTGCTTGTGTTGTACTGCATTGGGAATTTTTATACAAATGCATCTATGATCTTTCATATACCTCATAGTCAAAGTTTCCCTCTAAATATCCAGCTATTAGTTTATCAGAGGTTTTCCAATAACTATGGAATGAGAAGTACCAAAATAAAGAATCAAGAATTGAATTTACCCTTGAGAAGGTCTGTCACAGATCTTCAGATACTAGTTCCTAGGTTAAAAATTTCAACCGAAAGATAATAATGAGTGACTCTTTCAGCCTCTGAGTCTACATTCTATGTAGTATCATTTTTATCTAATAAAAACACTGTCCAGAAGAGACTCAAGGGTTAATAAAGAGAACTGTGGAAATTACTAATCAGGAAGGTTTGTTCATTTTAAGGCGCTAACATTCAAAAAAGGAGAAAACCAGAAAGTGAGGAAGTGGAACTGAAACTATACCAAGAGATCTGGAAAAGAGTTATTTTGGTTTCACCTGCTTTGTTATTTTCCTGTGAAGAAAATTTATTGGACTTCCCTATGGTAAGTTCTAAATAAGATTTTGCCAAGAGAGTATTTCAGAGGATTTTCACATACACTTGGTATTTACATAGTGGTAAAAATAATGCTCTGTAGCTTGTGGAGTAGGATGGAGCAAGAGGAAGTTTGACAAGAATACCAATAGCTGGTTTCTGTCCAGCTCTAAAAATTACCTACAGTGAGGACATACTTCATGCAGCCAATGACTAGAAATAATAAAATGTGTGTTTGTCATTGCCAGTAATATAAAAACCAAACTAAAAAAATATGGGGTCGCTCATGTTGTATCTCTTTAAGAAGTGACATTAGTATTCCTAGCAAAGTTTATGGCAAAATTATCCCCAAAAGTTGACTTCATTTCCCAGATTTGTGGTCTAAAAAGCTCAGTATTTGACGCAATGTCGAAAAAGTCGCTTTTCAGTAGTACTTTGGGCCCTGATGCAGTAATTCCCCAGGGAAAAAAATTTTATTCTCTTTGATAAAAAGTCATGCATGTGCTGCAATGAGAAAGGAAGGGAACTAACTTGATTGCTATCAACTAGCAATGGAAATCAGCTGAGCCAGGCTTGCTTCTGGGTACTCCTAGGTTAGAGGCCTCAGTGCTCATCTACTTCTGTAAGTATGAGTAGCCCTGCGTAGGACTGAGTCAGTTTGGGATATTTTTCCAATAGAGTTTTGCTACTCTGCAGTACTACTTGTCAATAGGTAAGTTTTATGCATATCAATGAAAGGAGAGATTATCATAATTGTAGATGGTCCGAATCTCTTGTTGGCTTGTACTGATGCTGTAGTAAGTACGTGATGATAGCGTGGATGCTGTGCATTTTATAATACATTACATTACTTACAAAATTGGGTGGTTTTCATATGAGCCTTCAGTAGCGGGTATTAATTCACCTATATAGAAAGTTGTAAAGTATTGAGGTGTTTCCCTAAGGAATTATTTAATCTTAGAGCTGAAAACTTACTTAAAAGAGAATTTATATTCTAAGCTTACATATATTAAAAAGAACTGCTTATGCAACCACTGGATTCATTAAATCAATTTCTGTGGTGTCTAACAGGAAATAAGCTATTACAGCATATCCTTCCTATGAATGTGTGATGGTTTTGGTTTTGGAAAGAGCACAGATTTGTCCAGGAGACCTAATTGTTTTCATGGAACTTGTTTTATAGATATTTCAGTGGTTGAAATTGATGTAATATTTAATAGTGTTGATCTAGATTTGGAAAATAAGGCAGGAATTCCTTTGTGTTGAGCACACTTCTTTTTTACACGGATAAGGAAATGAGCATCATCTTCTTAATAAGAGAGTTTCACATGTGAAATACGTGAGTATGAATTAAATTCAAGGCAAAGGTAGTGGAGGAATTTCAAGTACTTGTTTTTCCTTCTCCTTGCCTCTCTTGTCATATTTACCATGGAAAAAATGTCATTCATGAATTTGAATTTGCTATACAATCGGACAAAAACAATTTTATGCTTTTACTTAGCACATGGTCACTTCATTATCTTCCTTTTTGTTATTGTTTTCCTTCATGGCTTGTTCAGCGTTAATATACAGTTCATGTACTTTGTAGCTTTCAGTTCATAAGTATCTCATTTTAAGTTTTCAAGATATGCAATTTTTAGCCAAAGTGGTAGCATTTTTAGGGGTTTTGTAATGTTTTCTAAACAGGCTGCAGCACTGAATTTTTGTCTTTGTGTACTTTACTGTAGTCTGCTAGCTGCTTGAAAGCGAGACGTGCAGAACATGTAACTGAAACACATAGGTGGTAGGTAAAGAGCCCTCTGATGTAAGAGGACACTTCTGCAGTTTTAAGCAGTAAGTGTTATCAGCTGCCTTTTTTGATAGCAGGATTTTCAAAAGTAAAAGTATGTTTACAATAGATTGACAGGTATGTGTGCTCTGACCCTGTTACCCCCTGTCATGAAAGTCAGTGGAAGTTTTGTTATTGATTTTGTTGGGAAAAGACTGAGGTTTTTGTCAAGGACCTACAATTCTGATTTTAAAGTACTAAATCAAATAATGTAGTCATTATGGTTTTTGGCTGAAACCTTGCTTTGATCTAAAAGGCTTTTAAACGTATTTTTATTAGCTGCTATTTTCACAAACTGGTAAAAGTGTTTTCCCTTTAGAATAAGCTGCTGAAATTATGGGTGCCTATGGGTGTCTCTTCTCCTCCCCCAGTTAATGTTGCTGTATAAATACCATTGAACTGATCTGTATTTCTTTTGTCTCCTAATGTGTTTTCTTTGCTTTTCTCTCATCCTCCTTTTTTTTTTTTTTTTTCCAGTTCAGAGATTTGTGAAGTAAATCCTAGCTGTCAAGTAGTGTGGTGAAATTGTAGACGCTTTTCCATTTTTCAGCTAGAAATAGAGGAATAGAAAATGTAATCAGTAAGAATGAGATGCTTTTTGGTATGTGAAAGATACTTAGAAGGCAAGAAGTTGAAAAAATTAACAAGAATTATAATTGTGCTATAATTATTTACTGATGCAGTATAGCTTTTTTAAAAGGATTTTTATTCTCTCTAAGAGTAATCCTATATGCTAATTATTGGTGCCTCACTGAGCTTAAAATGCCTGGGGGAGCTGAATTTGGAAAGGAGGTATGAGCTGTTGTAAAGAAATCTCAAGGAAAGGCATGTTGAGGAAAAAGAAGGTTTTAGACTACGAGTTTATATCCTGCTGTTTGGACCTGTGTGTCCCAAGGAGGAGACCGCTTTGACTTGGAAATGGCAGGATTTGTTTGGAGATGGGTCTATTGTGTTCAGTCAATCCTAAAGGTGGAAATTTGGCAGACCTTATAACTATTTTCCTGTTCTTCTTAAAATTTGAAGTACTCTGTTCAGAGGAGTTTCTGGCTGTCTGCCCATACACTCCTTGACTTTTTCTTCAGGTTCTCTAGTTTCTCCTCTTTTTTTCCTGATAAATACACATTTTTAGACCCTTTAGCCCATTGCTTGTGCCTATGTAGACCATTTTGTCAGCCTGGGAGGGAAAAAAGGCCTAAAAAGGCATGTGAATAATACTCTAAGGATGTTTCCTTCCTGTATTCCCAAAATTGTGTATAAAGAATAGCTGAACCTTGGGTTTCCAAATACTGTGAGTGTCTTTTAAATATAAGAAAATATTGGAAGAGAAAAGCTTGCTTTTTTTTTTTTTTTTAATATGTTCATATTTAAATCACAGCTCTGGATGCTGTTTAGACAGCTTGCAGCTGAAGAATATGTTTAGAAAGACTCCTGCAGTTTTATGCAAGCTTCTTTTGAACTGTACAAATAAGTGGTAGAGCTGCCTGGAGCTGAAGCAACTGCACATCTCTAAAGAGCAGAAAAAGCAGTGAGGTTGGTGCAGCAGTTTTCCATGTGTTTCCTTTCAATGAATCTAAGGTTTGACTAAAGGGATATTGCCAAAGTTGTGAAAGTTGTTTACATGACATCAGTGCCGCACTGGGAGCTGAAGTGTCCTTCTGCCCTTTCACTGATTGGTATTACCAACCCTTAATAATTATTGTGACTGAAATACTTGTTCAATTTCTCCAAATTGAGGTGACAGTGGCAAATATTTTCCTCAAGTGTGAGCTGGATTTTGAAACTACTGATGGACAAAGAGCTGTCTAACTTTATAGAGGTTTCACTACTGGCAATCTTAATATTGGCTTATTAATCTTTTTGTGATGATAAGTTGTCTTTGCCATAATTTTTTGTTTTCCCTATTATCTTACTGAAATCTTCCATGTAATAACTTCAGGTTGTTATTCTTTGTTGTGTCTGCCAGAGGCAAAGAGAATTTAGGTGCTTTTTTTTTTTTTCCCTTCTCCTCTGGTGTCAAGGTTTAGCTACCTCAGGGAACTCTAAGTTCTACCAAAATGTCTCTACTGTAAGTTATCATTCTTTGAAGATGGTCTCTTCTGTACACTCTCTCTTGTTGGTCTGAAGACACCTGGGCATGGCATCCCAGCTGCGCTGCTGTTGGGCAGAGCCTAAGTTCCTCTCTTTGCAGGTGACAGTTTGGTCTGTTTACCCCCATATGGCTGTTACCCTTTTTGTAATGTTATGATATTGCTGACTCATACCTTGGATGCACAGGAGGCCCCAGGACCTTTATGTAGCAGAGCAAGCCATTTGTTTCCCATTACTGGCATATGTAATGATTTGTTGTCAGGTGTGTTTTCTTGGTGTTGTCCCTGATGAAGTACATCTCTGTATTTACCAGGCTCTCACTCCAGTTTAAGACCATCTTGAAGTCTAAGCCTGGCCTCGTGTACACTAATGTTCCAACCAGTTGGAAGTGGCCTGCTGATATAAAAAAAAAATTGTTTCACTACCCAAATCAGTAGTAAAAAATAATGATTATTGCTGTACTGAAGAGAACACTTTGCAAAACTTGTCTTGATACCTCTTCAAATTTTGGCACAGACTGTTTTTGGTTTTTGTCATTTTGTGCTCATTTGTGCTTTCATTTAGGCTGTGTTTCCCAAGTTTGCTAATACAAATGTGAAACGGTATCAAAAGACGTAGTAAAGATTTTTGGTATCTACTTATTTCCTATTTTCCTGGAGGTTTATTTCTGCTATACAAAGATTGGGCTGATTTGAAGGAATTAGTACTCATCAAGTCTGTGTTCACTGTTAAACATCTTGTCACTTTTTGATTCATGAAACAAAAGCTTTTTTTTTTTATGTGGGAGAATCAATAAGGTTTTCCATTTACAGCATAATAATCTTGTTCCAACAAATACTGGTTTGTTTCATCCTTCTGTTATCTTTCCTTACCCCAAAAGTAACCACTCTTGGTGACTTAAACCACCAGTTTGGGGAGAGGGAAGCATGGTTTCTTGGTACACAGCAGACCATCTTCTTGTGTGCAGTCCCTTTACCTCCCCTCTCCCCCCCTGCTACTAGTCTAGCTGTGACCATAAGCCTAACCTAGTAGATGAACTTCTTGCTAGAGCTGTTTGTCTGTAAATGTACAAGTTCTGCTGGGTAGAGACACCTGTGTGCTCTGCATTTCATCTTCTACTGGTTTTCTAGAGTGCAGAGGGAACTGAGAATAATTCTGTGCTGTACTTCAGCACTTTGTGCTCAAGAAGAATTTGTCTGTAGGCACTACAAGAATGTGAGTGTGCAGAAGGATGGTCTGCAGATGAAAGCCTTGAGACACTTGCATAAATCATCTCCTGGAGAGTGCTTTATGCTTTTTCACCACTGCCAAGGATCTGGCCTGGTGCTTATTGAATGCTGTATGGCATCCATTCTGTTGTTCAGGATGTAGCCAAAGAAAACAGTGTGCATGGGTCACATGTGAATCATGATTAAATTTCTCAACCCTCAGAGAGATCTTAATTCTATGATAGTCTGACTCAAAAGCATAAACTGTAGGAAACACGTTTTCTCCTGGATAAGTCCTGTAAAAATAAATGTATCTGTTCTGTGTCTCTCTGCAGACACTGACCTGATTCAGGGTCCCTAGGGGTAGGACTAATGTAGTTTTTAATCACAGGCCTTTAGGATTTTATTATATACTTGTAAGGGTATCTCCTTCACTCTGGATAACCTGGCAGGTTGGTTCTTCCCAAGAAGCCTCTGTTATTCTACTTTTTTCCTCTTGCATCAAGACCTCAGAAAGTTTCATATGGTTTGTAGGTCTGGCAATGGACACACAGGTATCCTGTGGTTTGTGGGTTTGGCTTTAGAAGGGGTAGACTGAAAGCTAACCAAACAAAACCAGAAACCAGTTGATTAGTTTACTCTAGTTTACACAACGTGACAGGGACAAAGGCTGAGGAGCAGCCTGCGGTATAAGCATGAGCAATTGAATGACTGACACAGGAATAGGTTTATAGGGCATACCATGTCTTGCCGTCATTCTGTGCAGAGAAAAGGTGCCTTCTCCTTTTTCTCTCCTTTGTGCATCTTGCTGCTCTTTTGGCAGGAATTTCATCATTCTTGCTCCTAATCCCTAGGATCTTCATCCCTTTTTAAACTTGCCTAACCTGTCCCTTTCATGGGAAAGTTGAGGCAGGGTTATTGTAAATCTCTTCTTCTGTCAGCACTGGTACAGTAATGAAATCTCCGATACCCTTATACCATTACCTTTGAAGAAGGGCTCCTCCTTTATTAATTGCACTGCATGATGGCCATACATTGTGAGGAACTAACTTCTGTGATGTTGCAGAAGGCAAAAGCAAAAGCAGAAGCAGATGGCTATCACACCTTAAACATTTGGCCTTACAAGAAGAAATCCTTTCCTAACTCTAAAACAAGTGCTCAGTCATATGCACAGCATCCTGAAACAGCACAGTAATGGTACCATGGGGAAGCATGTGCTTCTGAAGGGAATCAAGTTCATGGAAAAAGCCCTGGAGAGTTTAAATGCACAGGCAAGAGGAAACCAGAGCCAAGTGACTCTTGTTTCCTTGAGCCTTAGCAATGGAAGGGGTAAATGAGGAAAAGCAGCATCTGCATCCCCGTGTTTGCTTCTCTTTTTAGTACCGTATATTTTCCTCCCCCTTGTATAATCAGCAGGTCTGGTTAGTGCAGTGGGAACCTACTTAATGTCTTCAGGTGTTGTCAGCATTATTATTCTAGCGGACCGAATATGTTTGGATTCACAAATGCTGATCTTAATATGAAGGGGGTAGGCTGCAGCATAGTGGAGCTTGTGTTTAATTACTGAACCACACATTCATCTACATATACTTCGGTAAAGGTTGACATTTTCAACAGTTTACTTTTAAACAGCTGGAAACATTCTTAAACAATTGTTACAACTTTCAGCATACTGTTCCTGAAAAAATAAAATAAAAACAACAACAAAAACAGTTCAATATATTGCTTTTAGGTGAAATATTTTGCATGGTTGATCCTAGCCTGGAGCTTTGGGAAAACTAGGAAATAATTTAGGGGAGGTTATAAATCAGTGAAAAGTGACTTTTAGATTAAAGAATGCTTCTTCAGCTGTGACTGCAGCTCATAATAGGATCTGGTCCTGTAAAAATTTTTGCATTTAGGTTGGGGGAAGGGCTGCAGGGAGGAAAGGACAAAGTGTCCTTTTTAACCTTGTTCTGTTCAAATTCTGTCCCTGGAGGTTCTGTAGGATGGATCTGCAAACTGTCTCTTACTGAACTTCCCCCCTAATCCCCCCACTTTGTCTTTAATTTATGAAAACCCCACCAGAATGAAAAACATTTGTTACCTGCACTAAACTTGTGGCCAGTGTAAGCAGACAATGACCTCAGTATGGAAGAATCTTTCTCATTTAGGACACTTTATTTCTATCATTCGTTCTAATGGAACACTTCAGGATCCTCAAAACTGTGTTTTGGATATTTTTTATTTTCTTTTTAAGTAGGAACTGTCTTCATTCAAGCAGGTTACCACGTAAAAAGAACAACACTGTGCCTGTCCACCTGTGCACAGTCTCCAATATAGTTGTGTCTCCTTGCATGTAGAGGTGAATTGCAACAGTAGTTCTCATTCAAGGAATATCCAGATTCACCACCATGAGAGCAGTCATCTCTTCAATGTCTTCATTCTGATAGCCGAAACAAATACTATTCCAGTCTGGCCTTTTAAATTGGGCTGTCCAAATCCATAAACATCCTGATAACCCTTTTCTGCAACCATCTAAGCTTGCATTATGCTTTTTTTAATGTGTGTTTTTTTCAGATGAATTTTTATTCTAGTATTGTATGAGATGTCTAGCTAGCATACACTGTCATACATCTAGAAACATTAAAGCCTTTTTCTGTTATGAGGTATTTAATTTTTCTGATTTCCTTTCTACCGCTTCTAAAACCCATAATTTTTAGAAGCAAATTTTCTTTTTATTATCAAAGAAATGCAATAGTTTGCCCAAGTAGGATATGAGCACTTAAAGAGGAAAAAAAAAAATCTTATATAGTGTTTTACTTCTCTGTGGAATGTTCTTGTACAGTGCTCTAGGTGGTAAGTCATACTAGGTGTTATAATCTGTGCCTTTAAGTTTGTAATTACAGGTCCAAACTGCATGTATACCACTATTGGCCTCTTCAGTTTCTACTTATAGCACTTGGAGCAGATTTTTTTTTTTTAATTGGTGATTTTGATAGCCACCTGTATTACATAAATAAGTGGGAATGCCAAATTGATCATCAACTTTTAAAGTTTTTATTTTAAATACCTCAAACCAACTACTACTGTCCCTGCCACTACCACTGTCTTAGATAAAGTAAATGTTTTCCAAGTCAGTTCTGCAGGGCTGCAATTCTTGGCAACAAAATAATTTTGAACACCAATAAGGAAATTTATGGATTTCAATTATAGCTTGTAGTGTATCATAATTCTGGTTTTATACCCTGTGCGGTTCAGTGTTTTGGATTTTTAATCTGTATAGAGCAGTAATCATAAAAGTGATTCAAAATGCACCCAGTAATTACAGAGAGATGCTGTTGCTTTTGCATTAAAAATGATGATGATTTACAATCAACAAAATTGCAGTCTGTGGTATTACTTCAGAGACTCATGCTATTACACTGCCTATTAGTTATGGTCAGTGATTTAGAGCCTAAGAGGTACATGTTAGAAAGCTGTAAAATTAGTTATTCTTTAATAGATTATAACAGTAAATTTAAAACAGGTGTTATTTATAATCTCATACATTAAAGAATGAATATGTAGCCCCTTTTATCTTCTTTCATTGCTGGAAATTAATTACAACTGAAACAAAGTAGCTGGTCACACACACATATATATTTTTTCTTAGTTTCTATTATGGTCTGAGAATTTTAAGGTTAGCTGCCAGGTTTATTTCTGTCTAGCAAGTAAAGTAAATCCTTTTCTTCATCCCTCCCCATACCCCAGATGGATATCTAGGTGCATATGAGCTATTAAAAAGGTAGCCAATATACTGAAATTGTGAGCATTTAAAATCATATAGAAAAAAGGAAGACATTTTACCTGCAAATTATTGTTAAATACCTTTGGAATAAGGTAAGAATATGGAAAGATTTTGCTCACATCTCCTTTGTCCATTTTTTTTTTTTCCTGTATATTTCCACTTTTTTTTTTTTTAAATAATACCTTTATGCATCAAGCTCAATGAGAAGAGATTGCTAACTGTAAGAACTTCTGTTTCTGAATTGGGTTTTGCAGTTGGGAACTAGAAGAGTTAAAGCTATTTTAACAATAACATGTTTCTTTAGAACATTCTTAAGCATTAGCATAAACAGCACTTTTCCCTTCTTATTAAGCCTGGATTTAACTAAGATAAGATACTGATCAGGTGCATTAGCAGTCAAGTCACGATGTAAAACATACTGGCATAGTTACTGATTATGTAGCTGTTAGAAATACTGACTGAAAATATTAACTAGGGAAGTTTCTGAACTGTTGGATGACAGTGGTTTGTTTCTATGAGCTCTCTTGGAAAAAGTGTCCCTATTTTAAGCAATAGTGTTACTAGAATAAACTTTTGCAGTACTTTATTCTGGCCTGTGTTTTGTGTGGAATCAGTGGTTGACTAAGGTTTCAGTCACTGTCTTGCATTAACAGTTGTATTCATCTTACTGTTTGCAAAATCGCCTGTAGTGCTGGTTGTTCTCATTGTCAAAATTCTTCATCTGAAAAAGGATTTTGAAATGCAGCAGAGACCACCTCACTACTGGTTGCTTAAGGGTTTGCACACTGACAGATTCTTTTCAGCTCCAGTACCTCGTTCACAGGTGATTATGATAGTGTGAGACAAAGTGCATCAGAAAATTAGAATAGCAATATTTTTGTTTTATGTTATCATTCTTCAGCATTTATAAATACCAGCAGGAGAGATGAAGTCCAAACCATGTATGCATACAAGAGGCGTGTGGTTTTTTTCACCGTTGTATATTTAAGGCTAGGGAGTGTTGGATGCTTTTTTAGTAAAATCAAGAATCTGAAATATTTCATTTGGATTCTCCCAGACTGAGTGAACTTGTGGTTTCTCATGAAACTTGGCCCAGGCTTCCAGCAGAATCTCTCTAGTCTGTAAAGCCTCACCTGTTCATTTCTCCTCATTCTTTTCCTCACTGGAGGATCTGAAAATCCCAAGCTGGTATCTGACTGCAGTTTCTGCAACCAATCTCTGATATATTTGTGAAGCCCAGGTGGGTTTCTGTCGTGTAGCTGACACTCCAGTGTCTGAAGTCAAGGTGTTGATTGTCAGGGTGAGAGAGAGTTTGCCCAGGAGCCATATATCCTGCAAGCCCTCACAGCTGCTCAGTGAGATGAAATTCTTGCATGAGTAAAGATGCTTTTTGCTAAATCGGGTTTTAACTACTATACTTTCACTGTGTTAGCTGAAATGGTCTGTATCAGAATAAGGCCCCCATTTTACAAACAATTTAAACTGGTTGTGTTTGCATGTTTTGTTTGGGGGGCATGTGTTGTGGGGTGTTTTTGTTTTTTTAATAGAAAAAGCCTTTTTTTTAGGCTGTGAATTTTAAATCTGTACTACCTTATTGTACAAGTATTGTATTGTACCCACACAAAACCCAGCTCCTCTTTATACAGGGAGGATTAGTTTTGACTTGGCTTAGACCTGTGATATGGATGAGTCCATGGTCATGAGAAGATGGGTGGCATAAGGAGCTTTAGGAGATGGAGCAGGAGCAGAGAGGAGGACATGAGGGATGGGGGAATTCAAGAATGCTTCTTCAGAATCAGCATTTGCCTCTGCCTCCTTAAAATGTGACCCTTTGTCCTGTGCACGGTAGATTCATCCTTTGTGAGCAGGATTATTTCAGCCAAGTATTAACTGGAACGCGTAGCAAGTGATGGATGAGTAGCAAACAGTCCTGACAGAGTATTTTGCTCAAACTAGTTTTTCTTCCATTTGTCAAGAGAGTTCAAGTCTGCCTGTTTCAAAATAGCTCTGCATTTGCAGAAATAAAGCTGTTAGGCAGAGGTTTCTTTTTTTTTTTTTTTTTCCCTCTTGATTTCTATAGTGGGTGGTGCTGGATAGGTTAATACTTGCTGCTAATAATTCTGTGTCTTCTGTCTTTAGACTGTTTTCCATGTTATATGGGAAGGACAGAAAAAGTAAGACCTTAAGCTCCCAATAAGTCTGTAAAATGCAAACATCTCCTGGAGTCATGACCTGTATATTGACTATGTTTGGTAACAGGGCAAAGGCAGCTGATCATGATGGTCTGTTTCTTAATTACTTTGGCAAATGTCACTACAGTTCCATGTAAGGAAAACAGATATTTCCTTGATGACAAGGGTGCAAGATAAACAGCAAGCAAAAATGACATAGGTTGCCAGTATGCTGCTGCTCTTGTTTTTATTTAATCATAGCTGTCATTTGCCATGTTAAATTCTTTCTTGGTAAGACCTCGGTACCTTTCTTTCTACCAAAAATATGGTCTCAAGTTCTCATTTTAAAGGCTGTGGGCCTTTCATTGTGCTAGTAGTTGCCCAAAGTGAATATAGGTCAAAGTTTCAGTTTGGATCTTCTTTCTGCCACTTTCATTTTCTCTAGCCTTATGATCTTTCACCCTAATATTGGTATTTGTTTTAATTGTCATCTTAGTTCGTTTATTCAGCAAGATGAGGAATAGGTATACTTTGCAAATGTGAATGGCTTACCACAATGTAAAAAGGACAGACTTCAGATGAATTTATTACTTGAAGGAAGCTCAGCCTAGCAATAGAAATTATATTTGAGGCCTTTCGTCCTTCAAGGAACAGTAGTAATCCATAGCTAATCTTTATGTTAGCAAAATCAAAGACATGTTAATACATTTTTAACACTGAAGTACTTATAGTATTCTTCTCCAAAAGGGATTGAATATATAAGCCAAGAGTGTATTATATGATCGTTGAGCTTGTGAAGCTTGAGTAAGGTATTTGTGGTCTGTAAGGCAAAACAGACCCATGACTGTTACAATCATGACCTCTGTCTGCACAAAGGCAAAATCAGACTTTTTCAGGTTAAAATCAGCTAAAATACCAGTAATAACACAGTTTAGGCCTCACTGTTGACTGTGAAATTTTGATGGGAATTTTCTGGACAGCAAGGCACACACAGTAGGTAGATGTGCAAGTTTTGCTATTGCAGTCCTGGAGATGAGCTTAGTCTTTTTGATTTGTTAAGTACTCTTGGGTCCCCTGAGCATTTCTTTCTGTGGGAGTATGAGAGAGCAACAGTTTCCTGTGCAAAATAAACTGCTATAGCTGTTTGTTAACACTTGCTGTAAAAGTGACTATTTGCCTTCAGTCATGCTAAATTATGTTAGCCTTTTAAGATGAAATATTCTGAAACCAGCTGCATTTATATGCATTAGCTGGAGCTGCCTAATTAGTTTAATTAATTAGCATAATTAGCTAAAGTTTCATTGTTCTACAGAGTTAGACTGCTGGGTAAGCCTTTGGGCTCAGAAAGGGTATTTGAAGTACCCTGGCTAAACTAGTGTAGACAGGGACAAACTGACTATTTATTCATTTCAGAAGTAATAAAAGATGGTACAGAATTTACTGCAGATAGTTGTGGGGTTAGCCTTCATGTATGAAGGGTATCCCCAAGTCTGCTAGGATGTAGAGTCTTCTCACATAAAGACTTGCATGGACTTCTATTTCAAGAATTATTCTTGTGGCAAACACAAAACCTAAGCTGAAACTGTTATAGTGAGTACATTTGAGATTCAAGTGTATTCTGTTGGGGTAGTTTAATATAGTTTCCAAACAGAAGGTCCAGTCACTTGTATCAATTTTTTACATTATCAGTTCCATATAGGTTGCTTGGGAGCTTTGTTAGGTCCCTGCAAACAGAAGTCAGGGCACTGAAGAGCACCAGCAGTGGAAGTTGCCACGTTTGCTACCATTTCTCAGATGTCTGGGCAGGCTTAATTTGCTGCTGGTAGGGCAGCATCTTCTCTCTGCTGTCAGAGAGCAGCACAACTGAGGCAGTCTGAGTGCGTTGGTATCCTACTCTCCACACCTTTATCCTGAGACCATGCTGGGCTCTGTGCCTTTTCACAGCAACTACATGTGCAGAAAAGGTAGACAGTGGGCTGCCATGACCATGTGTGAGCATATGCTAACCTTCTCAGATTGTCCAAGGGATTAGTGTTATTTTTCTAGGTCACGTTGCTTCTGGAGAGGTGTAGATGTGTTCTGTCTGTGTGCCTGTACAGCTGACAGTATATAGGGTTGAGTAGTTTGCTTCTCTGCTCGCAAAACTTGAGGGGCAGGATTGTCCCTGATGTAATGTACAAAACTTACGGAGTTACTGCAGAGTTGAGTCCGGTGTGGTTTGTCTTGTGTGTTTTTTTTTTTTTTTTTTAAACTACAGCAGTAGTAGCAGAATGAACAGTATTCACTAAAAAAAAAGTAGATTTATACTTTAGATGCTGTAAATTTTAAGACATAATATTTGGTAAATAACAGTGTAACAAGATAGATTTATGGGGGCCTTAGGAAAATTTAAGCACTGCATTTGGTTTTGGGTTAATTCTTTAATTATTCTGAATATAGTTACAGAACTGCATCACAGAAATCACAGAAGAAATTCTGTTTCTTATTGAATCAGATTTTTCATTTTTGTCCTAGAATGACTTCTGTAAAAGATCAGTCTTTTTATATTCATTTACCTTGTGATCTGCAAAAGTGTGAGAGGATGTTTTTTTCTTTCCCTGTTACTGGTTTCCCATTTAATACATTGAAAATGATCTGTATATTGTATGAGCTTCTGTTGTACATTTATTGGTAATCATGCAGTACCAAAGCATGCAACACACTGCACCAGCAACAAAAATACTGAGGCTTATATGGCAAAGCTGTGAAAGGGAAGTAAGGCATTGGGTTAGACTTTTGCTTACAAGTTCTAAAAAGAAGATGAATGGGAAAATTGAGCAATGAAGAATACTTGTGTGAAATGGCAGCAGCTGGCGTGGGCTTATGGAATTTCAAGTCTGAAATGGAAATTATCATGTGATCATAGTAAGTGTCTACATTATTAATGCCTGGTGTATTGGTTCCTACGGCAATTGTGCTGTCACTTGTCTGTGAAGTAATACTTAGCAGACACTTGATTTCAATGACCAGCCTAAAAATAATTTTAAAGGTGCAAATTTAGAAGCTCAGTTGGAACCAAACTCTTGTGACTGATCAGTCTTTGGACACATTCAGTATTGAAGCTTCGTATGAACACATTCATCCAAAAACTTGCCTCTTGTAAATAAATGGAGAAGTTATTTTACTGTGTTTCCTGCACCAGCACTGCTTGTTTCAGGGAATCTTGTAGATAAATGATGAGTGTGTTCTAGGGACCATATGGATGGAGAAGCAGTGTTGAAAGGCAGAGTAATTTATTACAATCAGCTTGTTCCTGGAACAGGTGAGGTAAATCATTAGTTGCCAAGGACATCTCATGAGTGTGCAGAGAGGCAATACATTAACTGAGGAAAAAAGCAGGTCACAACTTTAATATTCTCTTGTCCCAAACATAAATGAGGAAGAGGAGAGTGGTACAAAAGGATATTCTGCCTAAAAAGGGCTAGGGAAGACATTGTGTTGAATTTTTTTGTTGTTGTTGTGCAAAATGCATATTGCTGTGCAGCTAAGTTTTGTTTGTCCTGATAGTTGTCACTGATACACAAATGAGCCCTCTGGAGTCTGCAGCCCCTCTTTGTTCTTTAGACAGTTTTTCTAAGGCTCCAGAAGCCTGTGGCTTCCCTTGTCTGGATTTTAAAACCAGCTGTTATTGTACTTAATTGGAGAGTAGTGCTGGTTGAATTCTTTTTTTCTGACAGTATTTTAGTGAAGTAGTGTTTTTTTTAAAGTATGTGGGATTTGATACTACAGCAATTTTTAATGTTTCAGTTTTTCACAAGAAACATCAACATTCATAATAGTTTTTTTAAAATTATTTAAATGGTCAACTTAGAGTAGACTACTTAGTTTTATTTGAATTAGTCTGTAAACCAAAGGAATGTGTTGTGTTTTCTGGCTTGTGTTGTCTTGATTTTACTCATATAGACATGATGAGACTGTTTTCTGGAAATAAATTAAAAAAAGATAATGTTGGAAGACTTGCAAGCTAAGGAATGTGGGAGACAGAAGTAAGGTATATGATGGGGTGAAGGCCACCCAGGAGAGTAGTGACAAGCTTATTCTTTCTCTTCAGAAAACCAAGAAGGAAACATTGCAGGGAAAAGGGAATACAAAGAAGGCTGAGACAGAAGTATAGGTTAGCATAGCTTGTCCTGTGCCAAAGTACCAAACCTAGTGTGTACCCAATTATTGTTGCTTTTTGGGAGAGTTTGTTTCATATTATGGGAACTGAATAAAGTTGTGGCCCACCGTATAAACGAATACTGTTATCCTTGCTGCATGCTTGAACAGTGATAGCATTTAGCTATCGGATGGTAAAGTGACTATTTGTCTTGCTTCAGATGACTGGAACCTTCAAAAGCACGTCTATGCACTCCTTCTGTTTGTTCCTGCCCTTAAGGTTTGTGTATCAATATTCCAAAATAAACTTGGGCCGTGGCATCGCATGACTGGTTGTCTTTATTTGCTGGCAACCTAAACCTCTTTTGATTATGATTTGTTGCTATGCATTGCTTCAAGATCCTCTCCCAGCCTGTGATGAGTGATAGCAACTCTTTTTCCCTACTGTCTTTCTTCCTTTGTATATCCCAA
The DNA here is from genome assembly GCF_000691845.1 of Merops nubicus. Taxonomy (NCBI): domain Eukaryota; kingdom Metazoa; phylum Chordata; class Aves; order Coraciiformes; family Meropidae; genus Merops; species Merops nubicus. The sequence continues at coordinate 19,988 of NW_008621558.1, read as the reverse complement.
AGTAGGCCCCTACTGTAGCTAGCACATACAATGCATCACACCAAGTTTTCACAGAGCTGTTCTTGTTCTGTTTATACAACTCTGAAATTAAATCAGACCTTGATTGTTGTATGTGATCTCAATTAATGAGATTTCCATCCTAATCAGGTTACTCTAGTTGGAGCAGCAATTCAAGTTATACTGCTAACTTTGGACATCACCTACAGAAGTCAGCTTGACAGTATAAAGGTAACCAGAGTATCTCTACATGTTGCTTCTCCTCATCTCAGTTGTTTCCAGGATGAAATACCAATTTTGATAGCTTGTTGCAGATGTTCAATGTTGATGTGCTGTGAAGGAGTGAGGAGTGCAGCCCAACCTAAGAATGGTGTCTCTCAAAATTTCCATTTGACCAAAAATTTTCTTGTTTAGGAGGCTATTTGGCTGAAAGTCTTTAGCTCTTGTCTTTCATTGTTGTCTTTCCAACTTTTGCTCCTATGTAGGGATACATACTTGCAAAAGTGACAAACTGTTGGATCTTCCTGGCTGTCTCTTCTGTTGACTGCCTGCCCAGCATAATATCATATTATCATTAACAGGCAGACCAGTAACCAAGCTCCTCCCTCCGCTACCACATCACACACCAGAGATCCAAAGTGACAGACAGCCAGAGGGAGGAACAAGTCAGTGCACACACTCACTGTAAAGGGTGGGAAGAAGGGAGCAAACTGGCCAAGGAACCATGCCATGGGAGAAGGAACAACCTAGGCAATCAGTCCAGTTATGTAGAAGTTTCCCAGATAGAAATTCATGATCTTGCTCTGCCATTCTAGGAACTCTACTTGATACAAAGAGTCAGTGAGCCCTTTCAATAACCAGAATCTGCACACAGCACACCTACTGTGCAAGCAGGCCTCTCAAAGCCACTGCAAGCAGAGTCAGTTCTTATAGAGGTGGCTTCTTGACAAGTCTCCAAGTTCATGTGGAAGGTGGGGGCACCTGGTGGTGATCTTCTAATCAGTTCCCACCCAAGGCTGGCCAGACCCTGGGTGAAAATCAGTCAGGAGGGTCTTCCTTGCCTGTTGTGGACATCATACATGTACCAACCCTCATTCAGGGCTGGGGCTTTAACCCCAGCATTGCACTTTCTAGGAAATCCATGTGGAGATAAGACAGAAGAGTGGCATAATTAGTCTAAGAGCACTGATACTTGAATACCCGTGCATATCAATTTCATCTGTCATAGGAGAGAGAAGTATTTTTTTCAACACTATTTTTATCATATTGTGTTGCTTCTGCCTCCCCTCCAGTTGTTTAGTAAGGCACCCAGATGACTGTGTTAATAAATAACTTGCATCTTCCTCCTGTTCTGCATACAAATCCATTTCTTTGTGACTGCTGTGTCCAGTAGACAATTATGATTGGCTCTGGGTTTTTTTCTAAGCTACTTGGTTCCCCTCTGAACTGCTCAGCTGGTGCTTTCCTGTTGCAGTGGAAGGAAGGAAATGTTATCTCTGATTGGTGTCAAGGAGATGCAGTGTCCTGCTGAGGGCTCTGTCATTAGTCTCCCTCTGTGTCTTGAAATCAGAAAATCCTTTTCCTAGTGGTAAAATATCAGTGATTGGAATGCATGTATGGCAGCATAAAGAGGTAACATATGAAACAAGTCACCTCCTGATGATGAATTCAAGAAATATGATATGTCACAGATGGCAGAGGGGCAGTAACAGAGATAAATGGATGCAGTTAAATTCTATACTAAAAAGAAAATAAAATCTCAATAGCAGACTTGAATGCCTTATTGCTATATATGTGAAAAAAGTAAGGCACTTGGGAATGAAAATTTTTTCTTGAATATGAAAAACTGACACTAGGAATGTTTACTAAATTGGACATTGTCTTTTAAAATTATTATTCTTTGCTTTTAAATGTTCCAGGTTTTATTAGAGAATTAAAAGGCACTGCAGTGTTCCATCCTTAAACAACTGAAGGAGTGATGGAAGTCTTCGAGCTGATTCCAGGAAAATAATTATATAATTGCAATTGAATGGGCTGTTTAGTATCTAACTTTACAATGTGGGTTTCTATACGTTTTTCAAAATTTCTTTTGCACTCCTTCATGCCTAGGATTTCACAAAATTAATCAGTGCACAGAATTTCTGATATCACTTGCACAAGATTGTTCTGCACATCATGTGTTGTTTTTCTGACTAAAAGCAGCAACTCCTCTCAGAAGACAAGATTTTGAGGATAGTAGGAGGAATTGGAGGTTAAAGTGTGGACCAGCCATTCACTGGAAAATTTCTGGGGAAAAATGGGTTGTGTTGTGATTTTGAATGAAGTGACTGATCTGAGAGGGAGGTGCCATTTAAAAAAGCCCCAAACAACCAACAAAAAAATCCATCAACACTGCAGCATTAGTCAAGCATTAATTAGCATTAATGCAGGCAAGAATTTAATTGCACTAAGTCTTGGAGAGTTCTCATATCCTTTATAGTTTACAGGTACCGTGTTCAGTCAACAATGAGGATTTGGGAAATTACTGGTAAAGAACTGATCTACAGGCTAATGAAGATTTGCTGAATTCATTTTTCAGTACCTGAGTATCACCCAGGCTCCAGTTTAGCCTATAGGATCTATGACTTGAGGTAGAAGGCTGAAAAATCTCTGGTTTGGTACTGGGTGTTGTGATATGTGTTAATGAGAATTATCCTTGTATTGGGTTAGCACTTGCTGCTGTGCTGCTTTACAAACATGTTAAGAAGACTGTCACTTAGACTTACCATCTGAATAGGCAATATGAACTATGAAACAGGGAAAAAAAGAATGGTAGAGTATGATGAATTGGAATTGAATAATATAGGTAAAGAATAAAAGAACTGAGACTAGATTTTCCAGGCTGATAACCTGTCTTCAAAGCTATATTGACTATTGATAAAGGGAAATGGGGACCTTTCTCTTAGCTACTCTTGTCCTTGCTTCAGCAGCCCTGGGTTTTATTTCTGGGAATATTCTTTTTGGCTGTTCCTTAATGTATAAAGACTGATCTTTTGTCATGGGATATATATTTGGTGATCTGGTGCTGCTATTGTGCCAAGTGACACAATATACAGAAAAAACTTGAGATTGTTCCTCTTTCCCCCTTCAGACAGGTAGCAATGATGGCTGGACGATCTGGCTGGAAGCCTCCCAGGTCCCATCTGCTTTTCCTTTTCACCTTGCAAACCTTGTCAGTTTTCTTCGTGTTTCCAACCCTTTTAATGATAAAGCTATTTTTTTTCATTTAGCAAATGTGAAGTTTTGGAGTGTTACACACAATATTTTCAGTGATAGAGTAACCAGAGCATAAATAAAATAGTATAATTGACAAAAAATGCCTTTGTTATGTTTGTTTGCCAGTCATTAAAGATTTAGTAATATCTCCCCAGAGATGTCAATGTTCTTTAAAACATAATTGCAAACTACTTTGCCCTGTGCTACTGTTGGCTTTTGTTTCTGATAAACAGTGGTGTTTGGGGTTTTTAGACTTTGTTGCTCGGTATCAATGGCTTCAAATTGGTGTTTAATATTCCAGTAGTTTGGGTTTCATGAGAGCTGGGAAAGGGCCAGTTCATAGTAAGTTTTGTGGTTTCCCAGCCAGTGCAGTCTTATTTCTGAAGGAGAAAACTCTATACAAACCTAAATTAATATTGAGTTTAGCTGAATTAAAAGAGATTTATTTTGTCAAGAAAGCTGTAGGTGTTTTGTATTTTGTAAGAAATAAATGGATCACTTTACAACAAAATGCTTTTCTTAAAGTGGAGACAATTAATTATTTTAGTAGAGTTTTTTTTTTTTTTTTATAATCTGTATTATCTCAGCAGTGAAGCACTCATGGCTGTGGGAATACATCTCAGTACTGCATGGGATAATATTTTTTTTTTTTTTGTTCCTTTAATCTCTAGATGCTGTAATCTCTTGACCTAGTTGCCTACATAGTGAAGTGAAAAATAAAAGTACTTAATTGTGTAGAGGTCTTCATCAGTAGATCTCAAGTGTTTTACAGTTGAAATAAGAACCATTGGACAGGTGGTGAAACTTATGAATAGTAGAAAAATCACCTGAATGTGCTCATTAGACTGGTTAAAGTTCTGGAACTAAACCACAATTTTCCTGCACCACTTGCTTGTTTTCTTTCAAAACAAAAACAAAAAACCACCTTCTTGTGCAACCTTTTTTTTTTTTTAACTGAAATTTCTTTTTTTTTCCTGAAAACAGTTGACAGTTTCTGAAAATAGTAAGAGGTAACATATATTACTTTACACACACATATATGTTGTGCTTGCCTGCTCATGGCTTTTTGCAGGCACTAATTATTCTAATTATCTGCAAGGTTACATTTTATTATCTAAACATCATTAATATTCCTAATTATCTTCCATGTCAATATAAATTTTGTATTCAGTCGAAGCTGTCATTTCTTTGACAGCATCAATCGCTATGATTTAAAAGAATAAAAATATTTGGTTTATTGTATGAAGTGAGATTTAGCTCTCTGTAAAGTTTCGGGTGTTTTTTTTTTTTTTTTGGGGGGGTGGGTGGGGTGGGTTGTTTCTTTGTTAAAGATTAAGTAGAGGTCTCAATATTGGCTTTTTCAAAAAGATGTAAGGCTGGTTATTTGCTTCCAATACAGATCAAAGGAAGGCAGTCTGAAGTGGGATTAAACTTTTATTTCTATCCTTAACACAAATGCTCCATGTACATAAATTTTATTCAACTGAAATGGAATATTTCCACTGCATATACCTCACTCATTTTTATGTATATTTCTCATTTACCTGGAATATATTTGCTTTTCCTGGGGGTGGTGTTGTCCTGACACAGTTAATTACATTTTGATGTATGTGGTTGGGTCTTTTCTCCTTTAATGTTTTGATATAAACTGACCTTGCATTCTGAAGTGTTCTAGCTGTGCCTTTTTCACTGAGATCATTCAGTTCTGTCTGAGACTGACCACGCTGTGTTGGTGAACCTCCCTTGCTTTGTGATGCTCACAAATTCCACTTGCTCCTTTTTGGATGTCAGGCAAGACACTAAATAAGATCAGTCCTGGGACTGATCATTGAAGAACACCAGCAAGAACCTTGTTCACATTGCATAGTGCCCTGCTGTCCTTGTAGGAAACTAGATGATTTTGAAGTAAATATGAAGAAAATGTGAGGCTGAATAGGTGAGGACAGTTCACCAAGACCAGATGCCATTCACTGGAGGGTACTGAAGGGACTTGACTGTGACTGGAAAACTGCTGAGCTGCTGCCTGGGTCGCATGACATTACATTTCAGATGGCCATGATGCAGCTTGCGGTGTGGCTCCCATCTACAAAAACAGCTGAAGTGGCCCCCTTGGAAACTAGGGACCAGTAAGTCTGACTTGTATTGATGATACAAGGACAGATGATACAAGCATAAGATCAGCGACCAAATGGCTAAATGCTTTTGGGAGAGGCTGACCATGGCTTCAGCAAAGGGAAATGCAGCAAGCATTTTGGATGTATATGTGGTGTGTGAAGGGGGGAAGGGGTGTGCTGTGGACATGAACTTACTGGATTTTCAGGAAGAATCTGTAGCTCCACACAAAACACTGTTAAAGAACCCAAACTGCTGTTGAATAAGAAGAAAGGTGCTTTCATGTGTTAATGGACAGGAAGGAAAGAGTTGGGGGGTAATAGTAAATTTTCAGGTTGGAGAGGAGTTAGCACAGGGATTCCCACTGGGATTTGTGCAGAGAAGGTTTTTATCAGTATCTTCAGTGATGTAAAGAAGAGTTGAAACACTAAAATCCCTAATTTTATGGATGATGTTAAGCTGGCTTTTTTTTTGAGTGGCCAAATGCTGTGGTGACTTGTATCAACTTGATAAACATAAAAGGTTCTTTTCTATGTGTGGTTTAAAGTTAAATGTTTGTCAAACAATTTCATTAGTAAAGGATGGATAGTGGTTTTTCTTGTATGAAACAACAGTGTTATTTTGTATGGTATTAAAACATTGACTTTTTTCCTTTGCTTTTGTTGTTTTCCTCAGTTTCAGTATTTTAAGGTACAATTTTCTTTTAAAAATACCACGAGGAGTAGTTCAAAAAAATGCATGAGTGAAATTCTCAGCCACATGGTTAACATAGTGGCATCAGCAGGTGATTATTTGAAGTGTGATTTTTAGGGTGTTTTTTTGATCCCTGAAAATTGTTGGTTGGTTTAATGCAACCTACAATAATACTATAATGAAAAAAAGTGCTTTTAATATATCTGAGTATGCTTTGAAAAAACCCGATGTGGTCTGTAGACAAAGCTTATGTTCTGAATGGAGAGAAAAATTTTAAAAGTCTAAGAATGCTTCAGAATGTGTTGGGTTGCTTTTAATAGTAAAATTAGGAGGAAGGTGTTCCAGGGTTTCAGAGCTGTAACAGAGCATGAGATCATCTAAAATTTCTTCATATCACTAACCAGGGAATCTCTCTCTATTTCACCTGTGTCTCTGTACTCTTGGAAATCTTTATTGAAGTACATGCTCATGCTGACTTGTCCAGAATATCAGGTTGAGGCAGACACTTAAGTGCCATTTAAATTGTGTAAGCCTCTTGGCAAGATTTTTCTTGGTGTCTGGGAGGTTGTGTGATCTCCTGCAATGAAATGAGTGTCGCAAGTTCAGCTGAAGCTCACAGGGTGCACTGGGGGTCTTCTCCCCAGTCTCCTGCTCCTGGCCCTGACTTTCCACTCGCATCTCTCTGAGAGGAGTCAGGGGAGAAGCACCATGACACACATTTTTGAAGGGCTCACTTTCAGCCTTGACAGATGGGTGGTAAATTGTAAATTCTGCTTGTGTTCAGTTTTGCAGGGGCCATCACTCCAATGACAGCAGTTAAAACTGTCAACACCTAACAGTACTTGAAGATAATCCATGTCATATAAACCTGAGAAGCCTATAAACAGTGCTGGCTTCCCACATAGCCGATGAAATCCATTGGGTCTTTGCATCTTAAGAAAGCTCTTAATCCTACTCAGACATTCATAATAATACAGTGCTTATGTAAAAAAAAAAAAAAATTCTTGTTCAAAAAAGCATGTTAACAAAAACTTAAAAGTATGCATCCTATGTTTACTGTGTTCCAAACTGACTTCGGGATGTTGACAGATGGTTATTAATTACATTGCCATAGATAAATATGCCACAATAATGCAGCACATAATTTTGCGTAACAAACGTTTTCCAGCACATGCGCAGTGTTCTCTTGGTGGATTTCAGTAATAAAATATGATATGGTGGATTTTTGTTCCTTCAGTAGCTTAGTTGCTTTGAGTTGAGTGGAGTGTAGAAGCAAATTCTATTATTGGTTAGTAATGTTTGTGATACTTGTTTATTTTTCTAGAAGAAAACTATTTAATATTCCTTTTTTTGAGGGGAGGAAGGTAGAAGGAATGAGCCCTTCATGTAAGGCTTTCAGAAGGACTAAAAGCAGGAAACCTAATGATGGGAGAGGCCTGGCTTTCAAAATCCTTTGAAATGAAATAGAATACAAAGTATTGTAGCATACAGTAATCCCCAAGGAAAGTAATTAAATGGAGAAATGATCATGAACTGTGTGAAGTAATTGCTGTGAATCATGAGTAAGAAATAATTTGTTTTCTGTCAGTGTGTGTGGCTTTAACTAGAATAGAGTATTGTTTGAAGACTCTTACGGTTGCCACTAGCCATGGAATATTCTGCATGATTTCCCTTTTATTTGACTATTGCTATTGAAGTGGCTTTAGCTTTTTTATTACATA
>NW_008621558.1:7556-12179 GCF_000691845.1 Merops nubicus | reverse complement strand
TACACGATAGGAGGGATTTAGAGTGATAAAGTATACTTCAGAAATTACGTAGATGCTCTAGAAATGTATTATTATTATAAAAACTGGTCCATACACATCCACAAATGCACATGATATTTACAGAACAGATAGTGTTTCTGCCAAGAATCAATTTTACTTTAATAAATTACTTGTCTTATCCTCAAACACCTTCATCTCTTTCAGGGAGGTGTGCAATTTGTTGTCCATCCTCAAGTGGGAGTATGCGGTATATTGGTAGTTAAAACAGTAGAGCAAAGTTTGACAATAGGATTCGAAATGAAATTCATCAGTAGCATGTGTGAACACATTTGCTGAGCTTGCTTTGCTTTTGGTGCATCATATTGTTGTGGGAACATGTACAAAAGAATAAATGAAGCTGGGAAGAATTTACACCAGCTCTGAAGGCAATAAACCAATTTTATGTACTTCTTTGAAGGTGCAATTCAGAAAAGAATTTTACTTTCAACTTTCTGACATAGCAAAGTTGTCCAAATTAAATCTACTTGGTGGAAAAGAACTTAGCTCCTCTCTCCCCGAGTTACTTTTTAAGGGCAGAATCATTACTGTGCCCTAAATAGTTATACACCATACAACAACCCAACTGATATTTTCTCATAACCTTTCTGTGGAAGCTCATCATTGCTACTTTTGAGTTTTCTCTTTAGTACTGTTTCTACAGAAAGAAAAGGCACATGGATTTGAACTAACTACAAGTATTTAATTCAAAATATACCATTGACAACTTTGTATGATGCTGTACAGTAGAACTGTCTTAATTTTTGATTAATAATGAAGCATATGCTTAGAATTGAAGATCTCTGTTAAGCAGTGCCATGAAATGCTGCAGAACCTCCATGTACAACTGCAAAATCTGGAATGCGTTTCAGTTATTACTTGCATATAAAAGTTTTTTTTTTTTACTAGTTATATTATTTACTGGTTTGTAATGTAGAATAGTTGGTTAGGAGGAACATTTCATTGGCTTTTGGGAATCTGTAGGCAACTTCAGATGAAATACAGCACTGTGGGAATGGATATAGCTAGTGAAGGGCATAGATAAAGTTGCTGTGCACTAATAAAGCTGATAGGCTAAGCAGTTACCTGGCTTTGTAGAATAAAGGTCTATAAATACAAATGACATTAGTTTGGCTTCATACAAGTGAGCTGTTCAACTCGAAGTATTTTTCATGTCTAATGTTAGGGAAACATTCAGATGCTTGAAGTGCTAATCCCATGGAGGTTTTCTACAATGGGACTTAGTATAAAACTGATTATTACATTCTTGCATATCCCACAAGAAAGACAATGCTTTTCTGAAAACAAAGGAAGGTTTGACCAAGAGTTTGGGGGTGGTTTTGCAGGAGTGGTGAGTTGTGGGTGGTTTTGGATGGGTTGTGAGTAGGTTGAGCTGGGGAGTGGGGCTTTTTTTTCTTTCTGTGTATGTTTATGCTCTCGTGACCATTTCTCTGTTGATATGTTGTACATGCTTTACTGACATTTCTTTTTCATTGAAGCCTCAGGCATCTTTCCTTTTGTGGAGGGTGTTACCAAACTGAACAATATTAGTTAATTTTTTTTTTTTTCATTTTGGGCTTAGTCAGTTTTGCCATAGTCAGCGATCAGTTCAAGTTAGGGAATGGAATGTATTTTACCTGAATGTTTGATAAATGTATGTATTTAACTCTGATTCCTGTTTCTGCAGTTACACCGCAGGGCTGCTGTGCATAGTGCACATTTGTGTGCTCTACAGAATCAGACTAGTAGTAATTCTTCCCACAGGAAAGGTCTAAGTCATATGGAGAAACAAGTCAACCAGTTGAAGGTAAAAAAGGAAAATTGGGCTTTTGAGTTAGTTTCTCAAATAATCTCCCTGTAATTTCTCAGGAGAATAAATATCAAAAGACAAATTAGAATAAAATAAATTAAAAAAAAAAATCATTTATGTAACTTACAGCTTTGGGAGGCCTTCAAAGTTTTATAAAACTATTCATTTCAGAACAGAAATAAATGGGTTAAACTCTGCATTTAGATCTGGTTTCTACTTTCCAGCTAATTCTGCCAAAAAGTCATTCCACTGGAACATTAGGAAGGAAATAAACTTTTAAACATAATTTAAGACCGGAAAAAAATTTTCATGGTTATATTTTGTATCATGACTTTTATAAAAATTAGTCTTTCAAACAAGTGAAGGATAAAATAATACATCCCTGGGACCAAATGTCAGACATGTCACTGTTTTCTGTATTTGTTTTAATGGTTCTAAGTGTTTAACGTTCTTAGCAACTAGTTCATATACTAATGGCTTAATTCAGTAAAATCTTCCAAGAATATGAAAGTCTGCCCAGTCTCTGAAAAAATCATTCTGGGGCTTGTTCAACAATGCAAGTGCTTACATAAGAGTGTGTGGGGTCTTCAATTTTATTTAAATATTGTCCTAAAAGTATTTCCCTGTTGAGTGGGTTTGGGGCTTTGTTTTGGTTTGGGTGCTTTTTGGGTTTTTTTCCTTTTTTAGGGATCCGTAACTGTGAAGCAGTTTGTTTATTCTTTTCAGACAGCATAAATGTCCTTTTTTTTTTTTTTTTTTTTCTTTCTGACTTTTTACTTAAAGCTGTTGTTGTAGTAGAACTATACTTGATGCTATTATTTCCGTTCAATGAAGCCTTATCTTTGAAATATTTCCAAATTCCGTGTATAAGCTCTGACTTGTAAGTATAAGGACCTTGAAACTTGGTCCTTCTACAGAAACCAACAAAAATAAGAAGCACAATTTTTTGTGTTGTTTGAATAACTGCTTAGACTTATGACTTGCAGAATTCCACAGCTTATTGTGTTTATTCTTGCAGGATCAACAAATGAGTCCCATGGTGGCAACAATTCTCTCTCATTATTTCTTGGAAAGAACCTGCATGCTTTGGGCAGCTCTAAGACCTTTTGTGTATTCAATGAACAGGGAGGTAGCTGTATACAGAAATTTGGGTTCCAGACTTTGGACAGTGGGCACATATTCTGAAAAAAAAATCCTTGGTGATTATTATTGCTGTTTTTTCTTGAATATTTGTTACATTGCCACTGAAAGCAAATCATGCTTGTAACTGTGTGAGCAAAGCAGATGTAGGCTGGTGGCAATGGTCTGCAGATATGTGCAAGCTCCAGCCAACAATGATGTGTGAGGCCTTGCACTTATTAACAAAAAGGTATGATTTGTCAAATGCTAATATTAATGTTTAAAAGGTTGACTAGACCAAGTGAACCACAGGCACACAGATGATTGAGGCCTCAAAGTCCATTGTGAAACTTTAAGAAAAAATTGAAATGTCTGGTTTTTAAACTAGCTGACTCCCTGTGCAGGGAGGGAATCATCTGGGACATGAAGTGGATAAAACCATAATTCCCAATCTTAAAACTGAAACAATCTTCCAAGAATTCTGCTGAGCCTGTCATATTGTTTTTTTCTTTATTAACTGAAAGTAAACCAACGTGTTCTCAGTCAACATGGTAGCTTTCAAAAAAGGAGTTAATAAAACTGTTACTTGAGCTATAGCTACCATCAGTCTCATAATAAGTTAAATGTTACAGACATCCATAATTCTTCTAATGAGCAAGAAAGAGAAATAAAGACAAAATATCTTGCTTTGTGAGCACCTGTTTTACTGGTGGTTTCCTCATTTTATTTTAGTTAATGTGATGCAGTTTTACCTGCTTGGGCATGCCCCTGTATACTTACAATTTTGTTTTGGAAGCCGTCATAGAATCATGGAATCATAGAATGTCTGGGCTGGAAGGGACCTCCAAAGGTCATCTAGTCCAACCCCCCTACCACAAGAAGGGACATCTCCAACTAGGTCAAGCTGCTCAGAGCCTCATCTAGCCTGATCTTGAATGTCTCCAGGGATGGGGCCTCCACCACCTGTCTGGGCAACCTATTCCAGGGATCTGTCACCCTCATACTGAAGAACTTTTTCCCAACATCTAACCTAAATATACCCTTTCTAGATGAAAGCCATTACCCCTCATACTGTCACCACAAACCCTTGTGAATAATCCCTCCCCTGCTTTCTTGTAGGCCTCTTTCAGGTACTGGAAGGTTGCTATAAGGTCCCCCTGAAGCCTCCTCTTCTCCGGGCTGAACAACCCCAACTCGCTCATCCTGTCCTCATAGTAGAGGTGCTCCAGCCCTCTGATCATTTTTGTGGCTCTCTGCTGAACATGTTCCAACAGGTCCACATCCTTCTTGTGTTGGGGGCTTCAGAGCTGGACACAGGACTCCAGGTGAGGCCTCACCAGGGCAGAGTAGAGCGGCAGGATCACCTCTCTCCATCTGCTGGCCACTCTCCTTTTGATGCAGACCAGGATTCAATTTGCCTTCTGGGCTGCTGCTGTGCATTGGTGGCTCATGTCCAGCTTCTCATTTACTAGCGCTGCCAAGTCTTTTTCCAACGGATTGCTCTCTAGCATGTCCTCTCCCAGCCTGTATTGGTAATGTTGGTTGTCCCTCCCCAGGTGCAGGACCCTGCACTTGGTTTTGTTGAACCTCATGAGGTTCACCTGAGCCCACCTCACCAGCCTATCCAGGTCCCTCTGGATGGCCTCCTGTCCCTATGG
>NW_008621558.1:3812-6746 GCF_000691845.1 Merops nubicus | reverse complement strand
CTGTGGGAGGGGGCTTTGTCTCACGGGTCCCTGTCTCGCAGGCCATCCACTTGAAACCTGCGAAGAGAGAAGTTGCCATTGAAGTCTGAGACAAAAAACTTGTTCAGGACCTCGGCCTTCTCCTCATCCTTTGTTATTAATTGCCCATTGCTGTTCTCAGGGAGGGGATGCCTTCTTTAACCTTCCTCTTCTGGTTAATGTACCTATAGAAGCCCTTTCTGTTTTCCTTTGCATCTCTTGCCAAGTTCAGCTCCAGCTGCACCTTGGCCTTCCTCACCTCATCCCTACACAACCGGGTGGTGTCCCTGTGCTCTCCCCAGGATACCTGTCCCTGCTTCCACTGCTTGTGCATTATCATCTTGTCCTTTAGTCTGGCCAGCAGGTCTTGACTAAGATGTGCTGGTCTCCTTCCTTCCCTACATGATTTCCTACAGCTGGGAACTGTAAGTTCTTGCACTCTTTGATAAGTTTCCTTAAAGATTTGCCAGCTCTGCTCCGCTCCCTTGTCCCCAAGGACTGTTTCCCAGGGAGTCTTACTGATGAACTCCTTGGAAGTCATGAAACGGTACATTCCCAGGCTTTCAATAATGTAGCTCAGTGGTACATTTTAACAAACCATATGCTTCTGTGGATTGTTCCCTCTCAGTCTGGTGCCAGAAGTCTCACTAGATGAAGAATAGAAAATACCAAAATCTAAAAAAAAAAAAAAAAAAATCCCAAACTACAAAAAAAAAAAAATCATTGAAATTTTTTCAATAACCTGAAGAATCTGTGTCCCTGGAAAAAAGACAGGCAAATGTATTCTGTCAATGTTCCAAATGGAAGGGCTAGAAATTGAGGAGAGAACTTGGAGACCAGCATCTAAAAGCCCCAGAAGTTAGAAATATGGAAGGCAATAAGCAAAATAACAAAAAATAAAGTATTCTCCATTGAGCCTAGGTGAACTAAAGAGATAAAATAGCTATGCATTCAATAAATTTAAACATATGCTGAAGAATAAATTTATTTTGCTATCTAGTCAAATTAGTGTTAATTGGAGTAGAAAATTAAAGTAACTTAGAAATAAATTCAGTCTCATTCAGGTATGTTTCACATTCTTTCCCATCCCCTTCCAGTGTATGAAACATGATAGGAGAAAATTCAGATGTAGAAACAAGTTGAAGCACTCCATGGCAATTGTAAAGAATACATGTTACTTACTGAGATGAGAATTTCATCAAAAAAGATCTGAAAATTAGCAAGGCATTTTTTGTTCTTGAAATGCATATATTAGCAGGAGATTGTTTTGTTTAAGTGATAGGCCTTGAGTTTGTCTTTATACTCTTTCACTTCCATCGTGAAAGTCTTCCCACTAGATTGGGTGTGTTTATTTTAAGTAGTTTGTATTAATCTCACTTGTTCCATGTTAGCAATACTAGTTATGTCCTTTACCAGCTAGATGAAGTTGAAGTTTTTCAATTACATTTATTTCAGTTTCTAAAACAAATAATTCTATAAATTCTAAACTCTAATCACTTGGTCATATTAGTTGATCAGAATTTTCTTTGGTTTATGAATTGCAAGCATAAAATAAACAACTTCTACAATGTTTCAGTCTCTGAAGTAGCTGTTAGCTTGATGATTGTTAATAGAGATTTGCAAATTATGTTACTTGTTTTTTTTTTTTTTTTAATATTTCAGAGAAAATGTTTTGCAGAATTCACTGGTTTACATAATCACATCAGTGAGATAATTTCAAGTCTGACCTACAAGTCAAAGCAGTCAAATATCGTGCCACTATGTGTCTATAAGTATTCTATTTGCAGTAAGAAGGTTAATTATAAAGGAGAAGGCTTGAACAAATGCTAAATGTGATTATCAATCATTTTTCAGGTTGCCTAGGGGCAGTGTGCATTCCTGTAATTAAGGATGAACACTTAACCAGCACAAACATGGAATAATAAAAAAAAGTGTCAATGTCTTAATACTGTGTTCATGAAGTTGTGTTTATTTCTTTCCTGAACTGGACTACATATATGAAGTCATTGTCATATATTGTTCATATATGAAGTCAAAGTCAAGTAACAGCTGTTGCTTACATTATTTTCAGTAGTTTTAATTAAAACAAACAAACAAACAAACAACAACAACAACAAACTTCTAAGGCAGTGAAAACACTTTATTTTTACAAAAAAAAATCACTGTAGTGCTGTCTATAAATATTAAGTAAAAGATGATAGTCATTAAAGAAAAGTCTGAGGTGGTGTTAAGGAACTGGGATTTTTCTTTCTGGTGAAGAAAATGTTACTTTTGTTTATATGTTAGATTACTAAAAGAAAAGCTTAACCTTTGTATTCTGACTGTTCTTGAAAACTCTTCCCCTGCCCTACTTGCAGCTGTCTACCCAGATTTTGAATGCAATTGTATTTGCATGTATTGGTTTGCTATTGTCTGGCTTTAATCAACCCAGGGTAAATTATCCAGTTTTGAGATTAAGTCACTGCAAGGGCAGTAGGCAAGGTGGGCTCTACCACCCTGAGCAGCTGTTTGGGACTGCTCTACGCAGATGTCACAGGTGCCTCTTTGCTTTTCCATTTATATTTTCTGATGTATGTAAAGTAGCTTGAGCTGAGTTTTTTCTGTGATTCATGATATGAAAAAGTCAGGAACTTAAATATAGGAAGAAAAAAGGGGAAAAAAAAAAAGTGTATGACTGAATTTGGTTCAGCCATCCTGGCATCCAGTGTTCATCATGAAAGACAGCAGCTCTTCCAAACCAATTGTATAGCATAATTGGTATAATTAGATCTTTCCTCAGGCTCCTGGTGTATGTTAAAAACAGTTAAATTGGATTGTTTTGTGTTAACTGTAGATCATACCTATGTCTCACTGATCAATTTATGTGGCATGGATACTGTACGCTTTTGTCTTCCATCATATTACCTTGGCCTTTCA
>NW_008621558.1:0-3781 GCF_000691845.1 Merops nubicus | reverse complement strand
ATAGGTAACTCTCTTTCCCTCAGTTTATCCAGAAGTCATTTATGTATTGGCTGTCTGAAGATTTTTATTCTAAGTTTAATACCCAAGTTGTGTCTGCTTCAGTGCGTATAACATAAAACTGTTCTGCTTAGTATTTCCACTAAGCTGTAGTATTGAAAATAAATTCAAAAACACTCTAGTGGGCGTTTCTAACTCTGTGTTCTCTCAGATAAGCTCATCATCTTTGGTTTGTGTTAGTTTAAAAATAAGAGCAAATTTAATAGAAAATTGAAAACAAAATTACTTGGTTGAATTTAAATCCATCCCAAAAAAGCAGGATGCAGTCAAACATGACAACCGCAGTTGCCTACGATGTCATTCTGGATGATATTGAAAGCAGTTGCTGAATATTCTCTACTTAAACTGACAAAAATAAGAAAAGGTTTTTCCTATTTTAATCCTCTCATTTGTATGCACAGACAAAATATGTCAAGTGAAGAAAAATGACATGGACTCTTTGGGAACACTATATTTTACTTCTTTTTGAACCGTACCCTTCATTAAAAGCAGAGCTAACAACTTTGAGAAAAAGGGTCTTTTTTATATAGTAAAAGGAAAGCAAATGTAATGTCATGTCAAGCTGTGGCACAAAACAAATATACTGTGCATAGTTGTATATTGAAATGTTATGTCTAAAACAGAAGTTAATTTAAAATTCTCTTAGGCTGTGTACACATAGCCGAAACAGTGAGACCCTTGAGATCTGTACAGCAATAGTAAGTTAAATTACTGCAAAAATTAAATGCATCAAACTTTTAGTTCTATTTAACAGATGGCATTTCAAGAAATAATCTGTGCATTTGACAGCCCTTTACTATGTAAAGCTATCTGAAATACAGCTATTTACACAGCAGTCTACGTGGTTTCTTATTTCTCACAGTACATCAAAATGATGTTCTTCCAGTCTACCACTTGTCAAATGTATTGCCTGGTATTTGCCTTTGTTAAAGACTTCAGAATCTTGCTATGTTAGTTTAAGGATTTGTTGAAAATAACTATTAGGGAAGCTTGCAATAAAATTAATATTTAATTTAATGTTGTATTATGATGCTTTACATATTGTTTTGCTTATTACTTAAATCTGAGTTTTTTTTTAAGGAGGAAAAAAACAGTTTATTTCAGTGAAGTTAGAATGTGAATTTAGAAAATCTAAAGCTGTGTTAAATGATGTAGTATGGTAATCCTCTAACTTGCTTGTGATCAACAGTTTCTTGGGAATAAAACAGCTACTTATTTTTCTAATTTTTCTAACAGAACTTGAAAAATAACAATTACTTCTCCCTTCTTTTTCTTCTCATTGTAGAAAATAAATGTGCTCTGTGGTAGGAACCACTGTTTTAGAAGAGAGAGCTAGCACTTCCAAATGAGTTTCATTGAGAATTTGGGAAAAGATGCATGTGTATGTATTTACAAGGATGCAATAGTGCATAGCTGTATGATAATTACTAATTTACTTATGCTGACTGTAACTTACTTGTCCTGAGGCTGTTTCTAGACATCTTCCAAGTAGCAATGTCTTATTCTGTAAGCCATGCTGTGGGAGGTCTAGCATGTGGCTGGTACAAAAAGTTGTTCTGGCTGTCCAGAAATTCTCACATTGTTTTGAACTGCAGATGCTCGGGTATCTAGAGTATTTGGAGCATGTCCCCTGGTGTGATGTTCCCAAACGAGGCTGTTTTCAGGTGATGCAAGTGAAGCACACCTGAGGTTTTTAGTGGGGTAGTGGTTACTGGGGTAACTGGAAAAGCTCTCTCAAACCTATGTGGACCAGGTCAAATTTGGTTGTTTGGCAATGTAATTTGGCAAACAGTTTAAAAACATGTTTGATTACAGGAGGCATTGTTTTCCTAAGCTCCACTGTGCTAAACTAAAAATTACTCTTAAGAACAAATTAAATATTTCTGTTCAAAACATTTGTTTTACTGAAACTATTTCTTCATCTATCCTTCTGCCAGGTTACACTCTTCGTGTTTTCTCTTTATGCACACAGGTGAAGCAGGGATTGTCAATAGTAAGAAAGCTTTTTTTTTTTTTTTTAACCTCCGGGTCACAAGTTCAGCTTTGTCTTATGTCACTAGTGGTGGATAGTCACACTTGAGGAACTGTATGACATAAATGTGGGATCTCAGTGACATTTTTAGTAGCCTTCATTCATGCCATTAAAAAAAAAAAAAACAAAAACCAACCAAAAACCAAACAAACAAAACCCCTCAGTCTCCTTTCTTCATGACCAAGGCATTATCCTTATGCACTAGGAGGATGGGATGAATTGAGTTTAAAAACACGCATCATTTGTCTACATTCTCTCTTTTCCCTGGATAAATAGACTGGTTTTAAAACTCCAAACTCCACATTTTTTTTCAAGTAATAAATTCATTATTATAAAATATTTTTATAAGAGCAAGAACAAACTGTTTACTTGTGAAATTTGCATATGATTCATATTAAAATAGATCAGTAGATGCATTTTTCCACATCAGTACATTACTTCTAAAATTTCACAAACAGGTATCACTCCTAAATTGGTTTATAACTCACACAGTGTCTATATAGTGTGTATATATCACACATGTGATAAGCATACTGATTGGTTTCGTTTTATTTCTAGGGATGTAGCAGAACACAGGATGCTACAGACTTTTACTGAAAAATCCTTGAGCTCTTGTACTTGTCTTTCTGCCTTTAGTGCACACAAATGAGGGAAGAAAGTTGGGTTATGATGAAAGTAGTAGTGTTCGGTTAGCCTTGATTATGTTTAGTTTGGCATCATTGCAGATGTAGACTCATAATGAAATACATGTTTTTCCCCTTTCTGTTACGTAGTACATGTGTATATGTATTCTTTGGAACTGATAGAGAAAAGTAAGTGTCATAGGATACACTGGGCGTACTGGTGTTTAAATACACTCGCCTCTTCCCTATAAAACATGCTACTACATTACTCCAAATGAGAACAAGTTGTTAAAGGTTCTACCAGTCCTGGGGGGAGGGGAGGGTGGAAAAGGCAAATGCTTTTTTGTGGGTTGGATTTTTTTGGTGCTTTTTAAGTTGATATTTTACAGAATAGAAAATGAAGCAGATGTTTCAACAGATGTCATAGGAGGCCTCCTGAGGGAATGGCTACCCCTGCACCAACACTATTAGAAAACTAATGAAAGGCAGGGTGAAATCTAAAGTTGTGTAGCCTGAGGTTCAGTGAGCTAGACCTCAAAGGCTGTGAGATTTTGGCTATTAGGAGTGTCAGGTTCTACTTTTGTTCTTGTCAGTGCACAAATTTAGAAACCTTCATCACAAATACCATTTCTCCTCCTTTGGCAGCTATGAAGCTGTCTGCAAGGATTTCAGTGGCACTCTGCGAGCTCTTGTGCTCCATCTCTAAAAGGAGTGTCAGAAGCAGATTCCCCTGCGTTGTGAGGAAAAACCTTACTCTAGCTACTGCAGAGATGTTCTCCATGGAGGATTTGCCAGAAGGAAATTGAGCATACATATCTGGAAATACATTTTCTGGGCTGGAGAAAACTGCTGAAGTGTAGGAAATATAGATAGAAATTAAAAGCAACTTTATAAAAAGGTAGAATGGGTTATGAACTTTAGACTCTTGCTGCAAGTGAAGTGGTACCTGTTGCAGCATTTAGCTCTAAATTGAGACTAAATTTCACAGCAAGGAAGAACTGCAGCAACCTCCCCTTCCAGTCTAGCTGTGCTTTGCTCAGGAAACAGCTTTCTTATTATACGCGCCCCC
>NW_008621557.1:0-482 GCF_000691845.1 Merops nubicus | reverse complement strand
CTGTGCCATGCCGGGCCCCGGGCCAGGGCTGGAGCCAGGGTTGTACATGTGCTGGGCGTGGGGGTCGCCCCCCTGGAAGGGCGGCCGCGGCGGAGAGCCGCTGTTGTAGAAGGTCGGTGGCCTGCGGGCAAGAGAAAATGGGTTCATCAGACTTGGCACCAAGATCCTATCAGCCATCTCCTCCCCCCTCCTCCCCCTTACACCCCTCTGTTCTTACACCCATTCCCACATCAGTCTAACACCCCTCTGCCTGTAATTATTTGACCTTAAGCTGGGTAAAAACCTGGAAGAAGACAAATAATTTCCAGAGGGATGAACTATATACATTCTGCGTGCCAGAGCTTGTCTGGAAGCAGAATGTTTCCCAATATTAGCACGTGTAGAGCTGAGCACGTGATGGAACTAAGAGTTTTACACATCCCAAGGCCAAGAGTATCCATTAGTTTTTCAGGAAGAAGCTCAGGATAAAGATTTTAGAACCA
>NW_008621556.1:0-2237 GCF_000691845.1 Merops nubicus | reverse complement strand
CGGCGGCCGCGGCACGGCAACGGGAGACATGCCGCACTCACGTCTCTGACTTGTCCCCTTTGCTAAGTCTTTGTGCATAGCAGGCCGTGATTTCTGTCTAAACGCACTCGATCCTGAATCTCCAGACAAGCCTGTGTCATGTAGGCAGTTTTAAGGGGATAATAATCAAAGAGCTGAAGGGTCCTCAGAGCTGAGGCTGCTCGTTTTTTGCTTTGAGGCTGGCCAGCAGACCTCTGTGGATCCAGTTACTGGTTCTTCGGTGCTCTCCGAAGTTGCCCGCTAGCAGGGCGGTAGATGCTGTGGCTCTGCACGCAGACACGTGAGTATGAAGCCTTGTCTAGCGGCATCGCTTGTGTGTGGCCGCCGTGACTTTGTAAAATCACTGATACTGTGGTAGTAAAAGTTGGCAACCTATCTTATGTGTTTGACCGTGACTTTAAATGAGTCAAGGACGTTTCAAGTCCAGGGAAGGTTGCTGACAGTTCTTCTTAAAGTTAAAATGAAGTATTGCAGTATTTCCCATTAACGTTATCTCTTGGAAATTGCACAAAGAGCAGTGCACAAGAGTTATTTAATTGACTGTCGTTTTATAGAAGTTCTGTTCCCTTTGGCAAGTCCATTACATCTAGGAAGAGAATCAACATGCTAGAAAGTCTGTTTCCAGCAAGCTTTCCTTTTTTAAATAAACCCCAAGATGATAGGGGCAAGATGAGTTTTGTCTCCAGGGTAGTTCATTTTATCGGCACTGTGTTTAAAACTTTAGGAATTACTCTTTTTTTTTTTTTTTGTAATGGGATGGAGAAGTGACGCCTGCTACTCCAGCTAATGAGAAATAACAATTTGTATTTTGTACACCCAAGAAATAGTCCTCTCATGGGAACACGAAGAAAAAATTCTTTTGCTTTCGGTGGAGACAAGATCCAAGCCACAATAACCCACTGGCCAAACTCTTGTTACTCCTCTGCTTGGTGCCTGAATCTTCACCTGGGCACCGCATCAGGTGTGGTACGTATGGGCATATCCGTGGTGTATTTAACTTACAGATCGCACTTGAAAACAGTGGAAAGAATGGGTAAAAGATGTGACAGACAGCCCAAATATGCATGGCTTGGCTCTGAGTCCACTTTTAGCTTTTCCTTTTAGAAGTTTGTGTTGCTGTCTGAGTGGTGGCAGAGACTTGCTTTTTTCATTAAATCCCATTTGGTACTTCTCTAAGGACATTTGTCAGTAGACGAGGCTTTGGGGAAATAAAGTTTCAGATGATAAGGACCCATTTACGGTGACACTGGGAGGCTGGGATCACCTCGTCCTTCCGTCCGCTCCTGGTGCTCTGCTGTACCCTTAGATGAGCTATTTTCAGAGCTCCGGTATGCAGAGCCTTTTTGCAGTTGCGCACAAAATAAAGAAGTTTAAGAACAAAAGATTGTTCTGGACAGTCAAACTGGAATGAGTTGGAAGGATACAAGTAGGAAGTGGTTTCTTGGACACTAATTAGGACCATTTGCTTGGGGTTGCCATTATTTTCCTTTTAGTCTGGAGGGCACAATAGATCAAATGATTTATATATCATTAACAATTCTTGTTAACCATAAGCAGGGTTGGGCTTTTCCATACTGATTACTGAGTAACGCAATAACGTCTTGGTTTATTTCTTCTGCAGCGTCCATACGAGCAAGTTAATGTGAAAGATCAGTCCAAAAAGAAGCACGTCAACTCTCTTTTTTTGTCTTTTTTTTTTTTTCTTCCATGTATTATGTATTAACGTCTTTCATTCTGCGAGAATGACTGTGAAACTGAAGCCCATCAGCATATTGTGGCTTCCACTGCTAGCATACTGGCATTTGGCTTTACCTAATTCTGGCTCCCAGTGAATGCATTTTAATTGTAATAAAACCCAAACTGAACCATATGTGAACGTGTGTTTTAGACACCGCATTACTGATCCCGCTTTCCCTTTCTTTTGTGCTACAAGTAACGGGTTACAATCGCATAATACACCTAATTTCACCTTAAAAGAAACTAAGAAAGCGAGCGTATCCAATCATTCATACTCTGCGGATTAATTTAGATATTATTATTTGCCGATTATTTTTTTTTTTTTTTTTTTTTTTTTTTTTCGCATGCACTGTGATGTCCAAGAATTTTTCGTGATTCTGGTATGCCCAGGAGTTTCGGCTGCTGGGGGCGGGGGGCGGCGGGGAGGGACCTCGTTTTGCTGTGCTGTGTGCTGTGTTGTG
>NW_008621555.1:681-3049 GCF_000691845.1 Merops nubicus | reverse complement strand
GGTGCTTGGTGAGGTCCGATTTCTGGATGAAGCCCTTGCTGCAGTCAGGACACTTGTAGGGCTTCTCGCCAAGGTGGGTCCGCTGGTGTTTGATGAGGTTGGAGCGAACGCTAAAGCTCTTGCCACAGTCCCCACACTTGTAGGGCTTCTCGCCGGTGTGCATCCGGCGATGTTTCACCAACGCCGAATTCTGCGCGAAGCTCTTGCCGCACTCTGGGCAGGTGTAGGGCTTCTCCCCGGTCTGTGTCCCTTGGTGCTTGACGTTCTCTGCCCGGTAAGCGAAGTTCTTCCCACACTCGCTGCATTTATGGGTCCTCTCCAGCGCCGGTCGAGTGCGAGCGCCCCATAGGAAGCTCTTGCCACAGTCGGTGCACTTTGAGGGTCTCTCGCTGGCACCACTCAGCAGCTGCTGGCGCTTGTTGGAGGCCAAGAAGCTCTTGCCACAGTCGGTGCATTGACAGGGCTGCTCAGCACTGGCATGGATGCATCGGTGCCTCTCCAGGTGGGAGCTCTGGGAGAAGCTCTTGCCACAGTCACCACAGCGGTAGGGCTTCTCGCCCATGTGGATGCGGCGGTGCCGGTCGAGATGGGAGCTCCAGGCGAAGCTCTTGCCGCAGTCGCCGCACTGATAGGGCTTGCTGGCGGCGTGGCTCCGTTGGTGCTGCATCAACGCGGCGTTCAACCCGAAACCCTTCCCGCACTCCCCACACTTGTAGGGCTTCTCGTCGGCGTGGGCACGCCGGTGCTTGGCCAACGCCGCGCTCTTGGCAAAGCCCTTCCCACAGTCGCCGCACTGCAAGGGCTTCTTGGGGCTTTTGGAGGCTTCGGTGCCAGAGGGAGCTGAGCAGCGACCGCAGTCGGTGCACCGGCAAGCGGGTTCGCCGGCGACAGCGTGGGTCCGGCGATGCCGGTCGAGGTGGGAGCTCCAGCTGAAGCTCTTCCCACACTCGGGGCAGGCATAGGGCTTTTCGCCGGTGTGGATCCGGCGATGCCGCTCCAGATGGGAATTCCAGTTGAAGCCCTTCCCACAGTCACCACATTTGTAGGGTTTTTCCTCCAGGTGTAACTTCTGGTGCTTCACCAAACTGGTGCTGGCTGGGAACGTCTTCCCACAGACACCACATTGGCAAGGCGCCGTGGTGGCGCCGGCGCCGGCATGCGCCCGCTGGTGTTGGATGAAGGCCGAGCCGACACTGAAGGTCTTACCACAGTCGGGGCACTTGTAGGGCTTCTCGTCAGCATGCCGACGTTGGTGGGTGATGAGGGTCGAGCTCAGCCGAAAGCATTTCCCGCACTCGGGGCATTTA
This sequence comes from Merops nubicus, assembly GCF_000691845.1. Taxonomy (NCBI): domain Eukaryota; kingdom Metazoa; phylum Chordata; class Aves; order Coraciiformes; family Meropidae; genus Merops; species Merops nubicus. Next base: position 1,742 of record NW_008621555.1, on the reverse strand, counting down.
TGGGGCCGTTCGGTGCCTCGCCGGCGTTTGTTGAAGGCCGCCCCGAAAGCCAGCGCTTTGCCGCAGTCGTGGCATCGGCCGTGGCCCAGCAAGCTCCGCGGGGCGAACTTCTTGAAGGCCCGGTGGCCCGATTTCCCCTGTCGCTTGCCCGACGGCTTCCTGGGCTGGTTCTCCAGTTTTTGGGGACCATCCCCAGGCTTGGGCCCCTCCGTGCCGGTGGGGTTTGGTCCCTTGGGCTTTCCCACTGGCGTCCCCTCAGCATCCACTTTCTCCAGCTCACCCGGTGGTGGCTCTTCCTCTTCATTCTCACTCAACAACCCACCATCTACAGCGGGAGAAAAAAGAGGGTAAGGATTTGGCCCTGCTGCCCAGAACCCACCAGTCGGTTGCCTGCATCTCCCCCGGCATCACAGCAGCCACGTCTGGCTTCTCCTCCACCTCCTGCCCCCAGCAACCCACGGGTTTGAGGCTTCCCCAACACCCTCCTGGGCCATCCCCAGCTCCCACTGTTGCGGCACTGGGCGACTCACCGGCCACCAGGCCCCTCCTGCGGTGGGATTCGGCGAAGGCGGTGATCCGCGGCCAACTGATGGCGATTTCTTCGGCTACGGGAGACAGTCGGACACCGCTTTTAGCTCTTTCCACCCCGAAAATGACAACGCTGGGAATGGGCAATGGCCCAAGGGCACCAGAGACAGAAAGCTGCAACCAGGAATGGGGGCCCAGTTCAACCACCCCCCACCCTGTGCCCTGGCTCTGAGCTCAATCCTGGAGACTGAGGATTAACCTGCTGGAGGGTTGGAGGCTCTTTAGAGGGACCTGACCAGCTTGGATTGATGAGTTGAGGGCAACGGGATGAGGTTCCACCAGGCCAAAGGCTGGGTCCTGCCCCTGGGGCACCACAGCTCCCGGCAGCGCCCCCAGCTGGGGCAGAGCGGATGGAAACTGCCCCCAGGGCAGGACCTGGGGGGGTCACAGCCGGCTGGAAAGGAGCCAGCGGGGGCCAAGGTGGCCACCAGCAGCCTGGCTTGGGGCAGCACTGGGGGGGCAGCAGGGGCAGG
>NW_008621555.1:0-383 GCF_000691845.1 Merops nubicus | reverse complement strand
AGATGAACCAGCCTCAGGTTGCCCCATGGGAGGTTTCGGTTGCCCCTGAGGAACAATTTCTGCCCCTGGAGGGTTGCCCAGGGCTGTGCCAGCTGCCCAGTGCAGGGGTGGAAGCCCCACCCTGAAGACGGGGTGTGGGGGACAGGGCTGGAGGGCACCTGGCCGTGCTGAGGGGATGCTTGGACTCAAAGACCTCCAAGGTCTCTTCCAACCTGAACCCTTCCATGATTGATGATTTTGAGGGGTTTATGCCATGACAGATTCTGGCACTAATTAAGGCCTCTTAATTTTGGTTTATTCTCCAAGAATCACCCCAAAGCGGGGGCCGGGCAGCGCCTCACCCAGGGAGATGACACTCTCGTAGCTCTCCTGCATCTCGTCCC
>NW_008621554.1:39532-50235 GCF_000691845.1 Merops nubicus | reverse complement strand
TAGGGAAATGTTGGGATGAAGGTTGCAGAGGGATTTGGACAGCCTGGAGCAATGGGCTGAGGTCAATTTATGAGGTCGAACAAGGCCAAGTACCAGGTCCTGCACATGCGGGAAAGCTGCCTAGTGTAAAAGGACCTGAGGGTGTTGGTGGACAGCCAGCTGAACATGAGCCAGCAGTGTGCCCAGGTGGCCAAGAAGGCCGATGGCATCCTGGCCTCTTTCAAAAATGGTGTGACCAGCAGGAGTAGGGAGGTGATCATGCCCCTGGAGTTGGCACTGGTGAGACCACACCTTGAGCACTGGGTCCAGTTTTGGGCACCACAGGCTAAGAAGGACATGGAGGTGCTGGAGCAGGTCCAGGAAAGGGCAACAAAGCTGGTGAGAGGGCTGGAAAACAGGTCTTAGGAAGATCTACTGAGGGAACTGGGGGGGTTTAGTCTGGAGGAGACTGAGAGGAGATCTTATTGCTTTCTAGAACTCCCTAAAAGAAGATTGTAGTGAGGCTGGTATTGGTCTCTTCTCCCAAGCTACTGATAATAGGATGAGAGGAAATGGCCTCAAGTTGCACCAGGGGAGGTTTTGATTGACTATTAGGAAGAAATTCTTCCCTGAGAGGGTGGTCGGGCACTGGAACAGGCTGCCCAAGGAGGTGGTGGAGGCATCCCCATCTCTGGGGGCGGCACCACCCCTGGAGGGGTTCAAAAAATGCTTGGATGTAGCACTTGAGGCTATGGTCTAGTGGTTAGGGAAACGCTGGGATGGAGGTTGGACTTGATGACCCTAGAGGTACTTTTCAACTGTAGTGATTCTATGATACTACAGCCAGACGGGATCTCTCACACCACCCAGAAGCCACCAGACAGATGGGAGACAGCTGGTGAGATGTTGCCTCTTCTGTGGTGAGTTCTAGAGCAGAGGCATCTCCTTGGTGCTAAGGGTGTGCCAGGTAAACCCCCTAGTTACCCCAAGGCTGGACACACCATACACATCTCTCAGTGGCTGTCAGTGCACAGTCTTCTAACTGGGTATGGAGAGGCTGAAGAGGACCTCACCTACATGTTCATGACCTGGAGCATGTGCTGCTAGTCCCATGCTCAAGCAAGTAAGCTGAGCCTGGAAGGGCCTTGGGAACCTTCAGCTCTCGGCTGTGTTTTTCCCACTCTGAACCAGGAGGCTGTGAATTCCCTAAGCAGGCCCCATGCCCATGGAGTTCTCCTACCCAAGTGAATGGCCAGTCGTTCTCAGCAGCTTTGGAAATTCACCTTGAAAAGCCTCTGGAAGTGCCTCTCCTCTCTGCCTGCTTTAATGTTTGCTATTACACCGTTAGGTTGCTGGTAAATAAAACCTGGAAGTGCCACTTTGTTATGAGTGAATGGCTGGTTGTAAACATCTCCTGAGACAAAATTCTTTGTGATCTTTTCAGGGGGAAGAAACCACTGAGAAATCTCATCCCTGGAAAATAAGTTGTAACCCTGGGGAAAACATCTCCTTCAAAAATATTTTTGGCCCACATCCTCATTTATCTACTTAAAAATCCACTGACAACAAACTCAGTAAGGAGCAAACCAACACGTATTAGGATAAAAATCTCTGCAAAACAACATCAACTGTGCTCTTATAATAAAATCAAATTATTAGGCCCCTGGGATATTTTTGTTGACTGCTTGAAATTGCAGAGTCTTTTAGCAAGCAGCGTGGGGAGCTCTGGCTGGAAGTCTACCTCCCTCCTCAGCTTTCAGACACCAGGAACTGTTGTCTCATCTGGGGCTGAGCAGTTTATGTCAGCAGGCACAGCAGAAGGGGCTCCAGCTCAAGTAGAAATGAAGCATTGATTTTTTTCTTGTGCTTTTTTGAACCAGCACAGGGACTCACCATCTGACCACCTCATGGCATCGTCTAGAGGGCTTGGTATCCCCTTCCATAGGATGACCTCTGAAGGGTACCCAGGATCCATCCTCCGCTCGTGGTCATCGTAGCACCAGTAGAGATTGTCCTTAAAGAAATAAGTCTTGTCATTGTGGGCCCAGGAGAAAGCAGCATCGATTCCTCCCAGTGGCAGGCCGAAGTCTGAGATCGGCCGCGGGTATCCTTCCTCCACGTTGTTGTCTTTGAAGACCCAGTATCTGTCTCCTGGGGAAAGGAAAGAAGCACAAAGCCAAATCACATTTGTTTCATGGCCGACACCAACATTCCCCCACAGATGAGCTGATGTTTCATCATCTGTCACTGTGACAATCCTCAGGATGGAGCTCTTGGCACCTAAGGATGGGGATGAGCAGGCAGCAGGAACCTTGATCTTTGAATAGTTATTTTTTGTCAGCCTCTCCATGGAGCACAGACCCCCTTAGCTCCTGAACAGCTGCAGGCATGACAGTCCTGGGACATGAATGTGCCAATAGCATTGGTACAGTTGTCACTTTTGTGTATTTGCTGGAGGCATTTGATTTTCTGCCCCTTTGATTTCTGCCTGATATCCAGCTGCAAGAAGCAGAAAGTTACACACAGTTTTTGTGGGCAAATTGGGCACTTCTTGCCTGCTAGTCAGCTCCTGAGAGGCAAAGTGTAGTCCACTTTGGAAGAGAAATCACCACACTTTTTTGAGCCAGCCAGGCTGAAGGACCTGTGGATTTTAAGGGATGTAGGGAGGATGGCACAGGGCTGGATAAATCCCATCTGAGCAGTGAGCTGCTCTTCAAGTGTCCTACACAGCCACCTCCACTGGCCCTACCCTGGGCAGGAGAGAACTGTCAATATAGGGTTTTTTCCCCAATAAAAATGAAGCACAGCTGGCCCTGGTCTGTGGCAGAACAAGAGAATGAACCCAAATCTCTTGATTCCTACATAACCCTCTAACCACTGGGATGGTCTGTCTGTCTGTACAATGTCTCTTTGGGAACCTGCAGTGTCCTTTTAGGTACCACACAACCTATTTTAAAGATTGGGTTTTTCCCTCCCTCAGCTTTCTAGAAGATCTGAAAAGGCTCTTAAACACATGCCCATGTATCAGCATCAGGAACTTGGAGGCTGGGGTAATTTGTGTGTGTTGGTTTCTGTCCAGGGATCAATGAAACGGTGCTGGGGAGAGAGAATAAGAGAACATTTTATAGCCAGAAAGTCTTGTGTTTAATCTTGGGAGCCAGGCAGGACTCACACACACCATGCGTGCCCACCGAGGGCTGTGCCTTGCAGTGGCAAGGCTCCAGCTGTGGCACAGCTGTCATTCTGGCCTCACAAGCAGCCAGGAGCCCCTGGCCCTGAGATGCCAGATGAAAAGAGAGGGTTATACCACTTATTTTAAGGGGAAAAAAAAAAAAAAGTAACAGGAATATCATTAGGAAAACCAAGCTCTTCAGTTTCATTTTTGTCCTCTCTGCTGCCATTTCTCAGCAATGAATACTAAAACAGAGAAAAGGCCCAAGAAGGAACACACAACCTGTAAAGTGTGTGTGTGTGTGACTTCTGCCTTTTGTTTCTTTCTTGAAAAGCTGAGATTTCAGTTACATTGGGCTGAAGATTTTCTTCAATGGCATTTCCCTCTTTTTCTGGGGAACATGGACACTGCTATTTGCCTGCCCTCCCAACAAGCTGGTTTCTCCTGGCCTTGCCCCTGGACAACAGGTCTCCAGCCTGCCCTGGGAGATGTTCAATGGCTGATGCTGGTGTCTCCTGCTTGCAGGAGAGGTCAAAATGCTGACAAGGCACCTCGGCTCCGGGCTTTCCACCAGGGAGACAGGCGTGCTACCTCCAGCACGGCGTGGGCTCTCACCTTTGAAGAAGACAATCTTGTGGTCGCTGGTTCTCTCGTAGACTGCGTCCAGGCTGTCCAGGTTGAGCGGCAAGCCCCGCCAGAAGCGGTGGATCTGGGCCGGCTGGAGGGAGACCAAGTGCTTATTGCGAGTCAGTCTCCAGAAGTACTTGCCTGGAGGAACAGACTGGACATTACTGAACCACGCCGTGACCCACCTTCACCCCGGGGAGCAGCAGAAGGCGAAGCGCTGAGACGGGCGCTCTGAGTAAGAGCCAACCTACTTTCCACCAGCAGCTGCTAGCGCTTTCTATTTCTGGCAGCCAGTGGAAGAAAACCCCTTTTGGGGATCAAAATAATCCTCCAGACATGGCACTGGAATTATCGTACTCCTGGCTGCTGAAGCCAGAGCAGTCTTTCATCTCCTGCTTCCCTGCTCTGCACAGGACCTCCTGGGAACCGGTGGGACCAAGCACCAGCAGCCTTTAGTGGGAGCCTCCCCCAGACCAGCCCTATTTCTCCTCCCCTAGAGCCTCCTGCACACAGGGTGCCCAGCTGCCTTCAGATTCAGAAGTGTGCATGGTGTCGGGATGAAACACAGACATACCAGAGAGGGCTTTTTAATGAAGGGGAGGAAGAAAATGGAGGAAGAAACTATATTAATAAAAGTGGAAGGGGTTGAGGTGGGGAAGGACACCTGGAAGCAGGACGCCTGAAAGCCAGCTCTCAACTTTGTCTCGTATCTGTTATCACTTGTTAGAAATTATTGCATGTTATTACATCTCTGTTGCATGAATTCCCAAGGGGGCTAAGCAACAGACACCAAAGATTTGTATGCACGACACTCAGCTCTTTCTCCAGAGCTGGCAGATTGTGACACCACCTTCTAAAATTTTATGGAAATTGGATCTTAGCCTAATAATGCAGGAGGAGAAACTCTAACGCTTAAACATCTGCAGAGAGGCAGTTTTATTCTAATTATAAGGATTTATATCATATTCTTGTTCTTCTGCTCCAGTTTGCATATTGGCTCTGACTGAAACCCACAAATGAATAATACATTCAAATGTGGTAGGAACTGCCATAATTATAGATCCTTTTTAAGAACAGTAAAAAAAATAGGATTAAAATTTGGTCATTGTACATTGATGGAAACACATGTAATTAAATAAAGATGATCTCTGCATCTCTAATTAGTGAGGCACTAGATAAAGCCAGATTTTCACTTTTTAAAACAAGAAACACAGCTCAACATTAATTCCTTCTTTAGTAGATGAGTATCTGAACTTTGGGGTGTCCTGGGCTCATTTGAGACAAGGAGGGAAGCCCAAATACTTTTAACATTTCAACCCTTTGCTGGCAAAGGGCTCAGCGGGCATGCGACTGCAGCAAGCAAGCTTGAAATCTAGCCTCACAGACAGGCACAGCCTGGGATGTTGGTTACTGCAGCTGGATTTTTGATAAAAGAAAAAAAAAATAGAGCAATTAAGTAGCAAGGTATCCTTAAGACAAGAGCCTCAGGCTGCCCGTGCTTGTGTTTTGCCACACCAAGCCTGCGGTTGGCTGGACAGTCATCAGCCAAGGCCAGGTCTCCATGGGGGAATTGCTGCCATTAGAATGCAAAAATAAAAAATAAATAAAAATTAAAAAATGAAATGAAATCAAATCAAATCTCAACCCCATGTTTGTTTAAAAAGCTTGCTTTAGAACCACCTGCCGAGCTGGCAAACGGAGCAGGATGAAAGCCAAGCGTGAAGTGGTGTTGCCCCAAGTGTCTCGTTTGGCATGGCTGATGGGTTGAGGCAACTGCTCCCTTCAACACCTGCTGCTGAGGACCCCAAGTGTCCCCCACGCTGCCTGTACCTCAGCTGCCTCTGGGGAGGCCACAGCACGTGCTGTGCAGACACACACACAGGGACCAAAGCTGTTTGAAAGCCTCAGGAGTGTGTCGTGAGGCACCTACATCAAAGGGTTTGGTGTCTGTGAGGTGCAGAGAACCCACCACTGCCTCCAACTGGACGAGCCCAGGAGGGAGGTGCTGGGCTCCAGAGGCAGCACACTGGGGACATCTGCTGACACCGTGCTCTTTACTTTGTGTTTTGGCCCACAAAAAATAGATCCCAAAATAGACACCAAGATGGATTTTGCTTTACTTTTCATCTATTTTTCCCCGCCTGGAAGGACAGACAGCTATTTATCCCAGACACCAGCTCTGGTCTCTTGTTTTCCTCTCTTCTCTGGGGCTTTTTTAGAGCTGGCATCTGAGCAAATGCCAGAGGGGGAACAGCCTCCACCTTGTGCTCCCCCAAGGGCAGAGACAGCATTGAATTTTCTGGAGCCCTTTTTGCTGTTCTTGACCATGACCCGAGACTGGCACTGTGATAATCAGTTCTAAGTGCCTGGACACTGATGCTGATCCCTGGGGGAGATGCTTCTGCTTCCCTGCTGGATGGCTTTTGGGGGGCCAAATGGTGGCCAGGGATGGAAAGAAGGGCTCAGTGGGCATTTTTCCATCTTGGAAAAATAGGAATGCAGGCCCACAGAGTCCAGCCTAGATGGGCTCTGTACGGCTGGGAAGGCACTGATGGTTGGTTGATAGCTGACTGACCATGAGCCAGCAGTGTGCCCAGGTGGCCAAGAAGGCCGATGGCATCCTGGCCTCTTTCAAAAATGGTGTGAGCAGCAGGAGTAGGGAGGTGATCGTACCCCTGGAGTTGGCACTCATGAGACCACACCTTGAGCACTGGGTCCAGTTTTGGGCACCACAGGCGAAGAAGGACATGGAGGTGCTGGAGCGGGTCCAGAGAAGGATAATGAAGCTGGTGGGAGGGCTGGAAAACAGGCCTTAGGAAGATCTACTGAGGGAACTGGGGGGGTTTAGTCTAGAGAAGAGGAGACTGAGAGGAGACCTTATTGGTCTCTACAACTCCCTAAAAAGATTGTAGTGAGGCTGGTATTGGTCTCTTCTCCCAAATTACTGATGATAGGATGAGAGGAAATGGCCTCAAGTTGCACCAGGGGAGGTTTTGATTGAATATTAGGAAGAATTTCTTCCCTGAGAGGGTGGTTGGGCACTGGAATGGGCTGCCCAGGGAGGTGGTGGAGTCATCGCCATCTCTGGAGGGGTTCAAAAAACAAGTAGATGTAGCACTTGAGGCTATGGTCTAGTGGTTAGGGAAATGTTGGGATGAACGTTGGACTTGATGATCCTAGAGGTACTTTTCAACTGTAGTGATTCTATGGGACCACCCTCAGCCAGGGACCCTACCAGCAAGTGTGAGGTGCCACGGCACCAGGTGCCCTGCCATCAAGCTTCTGCTGTCACCAGCACAGCTTGCAGGTGCTCCTCTGGACTCTCCTTCCCAGGCATCCACCAGAGCCCCAGCCTGGATCATGCTGCCTGCACAGTCCTGGCCCCAGGTTGCACAGGTTAATCACGCTTTAAAGATATCCATTTTTATAATTTCAAATTAAATTGCGTTTCAGTGTCACTACTTTCTCCTTTTTTGGATACAAGAAATGGCCAATTTACTGCGCAGTCCTTTGGATACCTCTGGCACACCCCTTGTCCTCCTCACAGTCCCCATTTAGCTGTGATCTCTGCCTGTCCCCCAGCAAGGCCACTGCATGTCCCCAGCCACGGGCCACGTGGGCACCTCCCCGGGTGCAGGGGTGAGACAGGGCACAAGCTGAGTGGCTTCCTTCTGCACCAGGGGCAGGATTCCCATGGGGATTAAAATTTCCTTATCATCCATCCACAGCCTTAGTGGGCTGAGGAAGGGCCTAAGCCCCTGGATTTGAGCCAGAAGGAGTCGGTGGCACACAAGACACTCCACTGGGGCAGCAGACCCCACAGGCAGGTTATCCTCACCACCAGGCACCACAGGGTGGGCACACTTACCTTTGAAGAAGAAAGCCTCTCCCCTGATCTGGGCCACTGCATCGAAGTGAGTGCTGCATCTGTTGGGCACGTCCCGCCGGAGCCTGCGGAGAGACGCCCCGGGGGGCAGTGAGGGGCCACGTCCTCCCTGGTGTGCCCCGGAGCCACCGGGCACTCCTCATGCCCACGCCCAGCCACGTGCACAGGGATTTCCAGGGTGAGCCCAGGCAGCCCTCAGCCTGAAGGCAGCTTTGGGGCAGACATCTCCTGGGCCCTGGGAGACCAGTACTGGGAGCCAGGCGGGGACACGCTCTCCATCTCTCAGCTAGTGCAGCTGGTGAGGGCAGAGCTGGCTCGCTGCTGCACGGTGGCACAGCTCAGCTCAGCCGCCTGCCCCTGGGCACCACGTGGTGGGCAAGAGCCAGGCAGCATCTCGCTCCAGTGGCTGGGGACACTGCTGCTCCGAGGCTGAGCTCCGAAATGCCACTCGGAGGTGGCAGAGCTGCAGAGCAGAAAGCAGACGAGCCCAAACCTGGAGACAACACATGCAGGACACTGCCCAGTGAGCAGCAGCTGAGATACTGAGCTGCTTTTAACAAGGTGGGTGGGAAAGGCACGGAGTATGGAGAACCAAAAGCACTATGAAGCCCACCTGAGACAGGATGATTGATGGAGGACAAGGAGAGGATGCTGGGAAGGTGCAGAGAAAAGCTGCTGTGAGTGACAGGGAAGCACAAAGCTAATTTGCTGCCAGAAGGGCTGTGCTGGGCTGCCAGCACCAGCTTCATGGCTCTCTTTGGGCACTAAAGGACACGTGGAGGTGAACCCCATTGCTCCCAGCAATACCTGGGGCAGGAAGAAGGATCCAGCTGCTTCTGCTGGTGGTGCGAGGTGATGGTCACCTACAGGAGCAGGGAGAAATGCTCTCATCTCCAGGTCAAAACATGGCCATACAGAGCCTTGTGGGCAAGCTCCCTTAGAAGCTACACGGGAAGAAAGACAACTAATGGAATTCAGCATGTGCAAGCTAAAGGGTCCCTTAGGACCCTCATAGCCCTTCTGCAACCCCTGCCAGCTGGGACACCTCCCCCAGGAGCAGGTGCTCAGCCCTCTGTGCTGTGGGCATCACACCAAGCAGGGCTAAGTAGAATGAAGAAGAGGCTGAGGTGGGAAAAGTAACAGCAGCACAGGGGTATTTTTTCAAGGTCATATTCTTCTTGGTCCCATTCCTGTAGGAATTATCTGGTTGTTCATCCTTCAGTTCTGTCATCCCCTCTTTGCATATGGAGCACTGAGGCAGAGAGAAATGAAGTGACTTCCTCCAGGTCAGACCCCAGGTGAGGTCACACCAGGAGGTGAAGACAACCTGCTCCATCTCTGCTGCTCTCACCTGGGGCTCTGCTGGTATCTGGCAAATAGATGTGTGACCATGAACTCCTGCCCTTCTGTTCAGTGTCCCTTCCTCTTTTAACTGTCCTGTTGTCTTGGTAGTAAAACAATTTGGTGACTCCATTGCTTATTAATGAGCTATATCCAGAACCTCCCTTAATGAGGGCACAGTTGCTCAATGACCCAGTGTAAGCAGTCCTTTGTCAATTCAAACCTGCGTTGGAGTCAGACTATGAGTCCACTTGTTCCAATATTCCACCCCCCTGCATGTACATTAGGGAGTTGTTCACTGTGGAAAGGTTTAGATAAGTCACGCTTGCACAGATCAGGATACTGCAGAAGAAGCTGGATTAAAATTTTAGCAAGGATAGTTCACCTAAGTGTGATGGGGACAAATTTCCATTAGCACAAGTCAAATTTTGAGTTTTGGGGAAACGCAAAGCGTTCCAAGATGATACAGGATTTCTGGGTGTGCCATGGATGATAAAAATCAGCCAAGGGATAGATTGCACCTATCACTGTTCCTGCTCTGAACTGCTTCACTGGCAGGCTGGCCAGTCTGCACACACACTGCTTGAAAAAAGCAGCTGTGTATGGAGGAGATCAGGAGATGTGAGGAAGAAGGGGCACTTCTGTGTGTGTGTGTTTTCCAGAAGACAAGAGGTCCAGAGGGACAGACCAAAGCCAGAGTGAGCAAGCAAGAATGTGATGCTTGAGTGGAGCTTCACTACTCGATGTCCTTTGCAGGAACATCAGCAGCAGCTGAGAAGAGATCACTGTGACTTACGGGACCGTGGAGCGGTTCTCTGGCAGCTCTGGCAGGATAGGATGATCGTCAGTTTTGCTTACTTCAGGCTTGGCTGTGGGGGACACAGATTCCCTGACTCCTGTGAGTAAAGACAAAGAAGCAGTAGAAGGGTACACCATTGTCCCCAGCAGCCCCACTCACCCCAGGAAACAGCTTCTCTAGGGAGCCCCACGGCACAAGTAGGATGCAGTTGGGTGAGGGACACAAACTTACCATAGAGCTGCCAGATTCGGACCTTGTCCTCGTAAGGTAGGTCATACTTCAGAGGGTCCCCCACTGGTCCTTGGTAGTAGGGTCTCATGATAGACTCTATGGCAGAAATGTGGGTCAGGCCAATGGCATGGCCAAATTCATGGACAGCTACAGCAAATAGGTCCATCCCGTGAGCATCTGAAAATAAAGACAAAATTGAGATAAAAGTCACTACACACTGATTGTATTTGGGGGGTTTGGGTGGGCTGGAAGAGAAAGTATAGGCTTGTGTTGGATAAACTGGGAAGAAAAGCTCTGGAATAGGGGGAGCTGGAAAAAGATATTTCTCTCCAGTTGGAAAAACAAAAGTGAAGTGCCTTACATGAAAATAGAAAGTAAGGCAGATATTAACCTGCACAGAGAGCCCGAGCCCCACACAGGTCTGGGGATCACCCCTCGTGCTCCCAGATCACAACGGTACCCGAGAAAGGGCTGGACAAGCAGCTGAGACAGGGACCTTGGCACAACCAACCATCCGTCACCTCACATCTGCCCTGCAGCTCCTGCCCACACAGCCTCAGGGGTGCCCCAAGCACCACACTGCTGCAGCCACGAGCCAGGGGCTGGCCAGAGCCCTGACAGAGAGCAAAGCCATGGGCCAAGGACCTGGTGAGCCCCCCGCCCTGCCC
>NW_008621554.1:28796-39492 GCF_000691845.1 Merops nubicus | reverse complement strand
TTTGTTGAATTAGTTCCAGGTTTTTTGTTTGTTTTCTTTTTTCGTCAATCTGAACTGTTCATTTTGTCCTTTTTGGTATAATCAACTCAAAATTTCATGCAGCATTTTCATGAGTATGATCTACTTTCTGACTAATTATGCCAAAGTGTCTTTTACTCTTCTCCCAAATTAATAATGATAGGATGGGAGGAAATGGCCTCAAGTTGAGCCAGGGGAGGTTTTGATTGGATATTAGGAAGAATTTCTTCACTGAGAGAGGGGTTGGGCACTGGAAGTGGCTGCCCAGGGAGGTGGTGGAGTCATCAGCCCTGGAAGGGTTCAAAATACGAGTGGATGTGGCACTTGAGGCTATGGTCCAGTGGTTAGGGAAATGCTGGGATGGAGATTGCACTTAATGATCCTAGAGGTCCTTTCCAGCCACAGTGATTCTATGATTCTGTAACGTGGCTCTGCATGCTGCTGCCCTGGCCAAATCCCCTGCACACAGACACAGAGCTGTTCACCTGCCCATCGGCCACCCACCCTGCTCTTCTAACTGCTGTCCTGGCTGGAAATGGCAGGAGCAGCAGGTGACCACATCCAGCTTGTTTCCAGAGGACTTGCCCTTCCTCTCCCCTTCCACACTTTGTGCTGGTGGGGCTGCTCCCTTGGGCAAACCCTTTGTGCTGCACCTCTGGGGTCTGCTCCCTTGGGCAAACCCTTTGATCCCCACACACCACACTGGGCCCTTCGTTGAACGTGGATACCTCCTCTGGTAACTTTTTTTCCTCACTCTGAGCTTTCTCTACTCTCTTTCCCCACATTTCTTCATTTGCAGCCCAACCCCTAGTACCTCACACCACACCCACACACAGACCCATCCCGAGCTGCCCTCGGAAGCTGCACGGGACCAATCCTGCTCCATGCATCCCCAGCCCCCATGCCACTGCTGCCCCTCTGCCCAATTCTGCCTTTTTCCTTGATGGCAATTATTTACAGTGCCTGTAAACCACCAGGATTTTTATAACCTCTGCTGCTTCCCCCGGCGCTAGGAGAGAACAAGACATATGCTTCCTGACATTTTAATGCCAAACTGACAGCCTTGGGGATATTTTTGTATCACCTACTGAGCTGTTATTTTTTAATCACGAGGGAGAACCAAATAAATAAAAGATGAGGCTTGGATAGCTCCAACACCTTCAAGATAGAGGTCAGCTTCCTCACCATCAGGATCATCCCCTCGTCCCTTGGCAGTGCTTGGAGGGGTCCTCCCACAGGGCCACCAGCCCTGAGCTTGCTCCTCCAGGTGAACCTTTTTCACAACCAGGCTTCCCAACCACCAGCTACAAAAGGGGCACCACTCCTTACTTCATCACGTAACACATCTGCTGTGGCAAGCTACCAGACCTCAGCTCTTGCCTCTGCCATCTATGTCTGCAGAGCAGAGCTCCTGGGGCTTTTTTCTTCCCCATTAGACCCAATGGTTGGGGTTGTGCAGCAGCATGAACCAAGGAGCAGGTTCAATCCTGAAGGATTAGCCTGTCCAGATCTTTAGCCTTAACCTCAGACCTCCTCCAGCACGTCTGGTGCACACTCCTGCCTGCAAACCCTCAGCGGGGATGGGCTGAGGTCAACTGCTGGTCAGGGAGGAGGGGGTTGGGGAGAAAGAAGGTATTAGCTGTTTTCAGATAAGATGATTAGATCTAAACGAAATCATTAAGCTGAAGCAGCAGGAGCCCACTGGGAGGCTGGTGGAGGAGGTGGCGTGACAAATAAATTAGCAGCTGGTGACTGCAGAGGAGACACTGGCTCAAAACGCGACTGACACAAAGGTTGGGGACCTGATCCCCACAGATGGCTCACACAGCTGAGGAGCACTCGTTTCTGAACGTCCCTCTGCTTATTAAAACTCTGCTCTAGCCAGATGAGATGAAATAAAAGAAATAAAAAGAATAAAACTGTAACTTGCAACCATCCCCATGTCAGGTAACGGATGTGTGATGGCAGGAAATACCTAGTGTTCTCAAGGGGCCTTTTCCCTGCAGACCACAGAGCTCTTCCCATGCAGGCCAGCTTATAAATATACTTTAAAAATAGGAACCTGGGACATGTGACAGCAAAGCCACCCAAAAGACACCCCAGAGAACGCAGCCCCTATCCCAGAGCTCCAGCACCTGAGGCGATGGACAGAAACACAAAAATGCCACCGAGGCTTCAAGGGACATAGAAGGTCCTCAATGCTAGGTGTTATCCTCCTGCTAGCAAGGCAGAGTTGGGAACCAGAAGAAGAGGCCAGGATCTCCATGCCTGGGGTGAAGGTGTAACAGAGGCTAAACCACTCTAACCACTAAAGCAGAAGAGGGAAACTGGGAGCCCTCGGGTTTGGCTGCAGCTCTCCCTCCTTGACCTACCCGACGATCGGAAGGTCCAGTACTCATCATCATCAAAATGAGTGTCTCCTGCCGTGTGGTGGTCTCCAGGGAAAAAGGCATGTGCCACTGTGCCCCCGGGCCCGTCGAAGGGATAGCCGTCGTTGTGGTCTGCCTTGGAGAAGTCTATCTGGATGTCGGCGTTGTTCCCCGCCACTTCGTGGAAGTTCAGGGGGGTGATGTCACTCCAGACCTTCAGGGCATAGTACATCAGGGCTCGGACGGTGTCGTGGCCCAGCTGGGACTCCTTTGGGAAGGTGCGAACTCTGGAACAGGGCAGAAAAGAGGATGGGTCAGCAGCGTGAATGATCTTCTCTGAGGAGCACCAGGAAGGGGCCTGCAGGTGCCTGTGATGTTACACAGCCTTGGTGAGGCCTCCAGAGCTCTTAGCACTCCCCCAAAGCATCCCAACACCCTTTAAAAACAGGTCTTTAAGTCTTGGGATCACCTTGGATGACGAGCTATGAGGATTTCAGATGCTGATTTTGGGTCTGCTGGAAATGCCAAGCCAGTCTTGCCTACTAGAGCGTGAAACATCCCATGTGTGAAACACAAGCAGGATTGGAGCCCTGTTATCTCCCAGTCCTGCTGTACCAGGTGGCAGTGAGCCTCAGAGCCGCTCTTCATGCTCTGCTGCCCTTGCCCAGCCTCGGAAACACCAACACCACATTGGGGTTTCTTTGTCCCTTTCCAGAGCTTGCCCACTGTTTCTTTTCAGGCTCCCTTTCAGACCTACTGACAGCTATTTTCTCCCCACTTACTCGTTCCAAGTGCAACCCAAATATGCAAAGATTATTGACTTCTGAAGCCTTTGCACCACACATAGGCCCATCACTCTTCCTGCCACAAACAGTGGGATAATAATTCTTATTACACACGCAGAGAAATCCAGTATGGATTTGCTGCCTCCATATATTTCCCAGCCTGTCTGCTGGAGGTATAAAATATACAATGAAGCCAGTACACTGCCAGCAGTCTCTGAGGCTGCAATCCATAACGAGGAGGAAGAGGGAAGGATGCATTTCATGTAAATCACATTCCAAATGCCTCCAGCCTGTTGCCTGCAGGAGCCGGGTTATCTGGTGGAGCACTGTAGTTGAGAAGCTCTTTTCTTGCTTCTTGGCAGAAGCAGCATCCATGAGCAGGGGCTTCTGACACTGCTGCACCCACCACAGGGCTCTTCTAGCTGCTGCAGCAGCGTGGTGCCCAGTGGTGCCCAGCTCTGCCTTGCCCTGGCAGAGAAGGCAGGTGGGACAAGCCATGTGCTGGCATTTGCCCTGCAGCTGCACAGTTCAAACCACCCTTTTGCTCCGAGCTGGCATGAAAAAAGTCAATGTTTCCTGTATAACCAAACCTTGAGAAACAATCCCTAATATTGCTGATTTAATAGAGGAGGTGAAAAGGCAAAGATGCAACAAGGCACCTTGGTTTCTACAAGAGTATGTTTAGATAATCTTTCATTGACAATTTTGGCAAAAATAAACACACTCCAGGAAAATGCACTGTTGACTGAGTAATTATTGACAAAAACCAATCCTGCTGGAAAATTTCTGGCCAGCTCTACCCTGGTAATAACAGAGTTTATTTCTTGTGTACCAGCACACCAACCAAAGCGTTCATGAAATATTAAGGGCTTGACAGAGTTTTTGAAGCCACAATTATGATCACCTCACTTGTCTTCCTGCATAATACAGCTGAGAGAGCATTACTCAGTATTACACCACTCCACCAATGTGGAGGAATGACCCAGCTAAACCTCTGGACACTATTACAGGTGCCAGAAAGGGACCTCAGGCCACTCAAGCTCTTCCTATGAGTAGTGATTTGGGTACTGGGAGTCACCATAAAGCAGAGATGGGGGTAGAAACTACCTGCTAACTGAGGTTGGGTGCTCTTGCTTTCACAAATGTCTGCATGAATCCCATACCTTCAGAGACGTGCAGCCCAAGGTGGGTACTACCTCCTGACCTGGACAAAGCTACTGAGGGTTAAATCCAGGACACAACAAAAAAGCACTCATGAGAACAAGCACAAATCTCAGTTTATCTGGAGAGCTTGGGAACCCCGTCCTGAAGATGGTGGGAGAAAGATGAGTGTATGAGGCAAAACAAATCATAGTCAGATTAGCAAAAATTACTCGTACCTACTCCTTTGCTATCCCTAAACTATTCTAGGCAAAGAGAACCCTTAACTACTAAACTAAATGGGTTAGCATCCAGGTAGCATCAGACAATCACAGGACTTCAAACAAAATGCATTTGTAAAGAAGACAGCATGGAGGTACAAAGAGCAGCAGTATAGGATTAGAAAAGACCATTTTCAAGTGATTTTTAATTTCTAGAAGAGACTGTGGCTGGCTGTAAACCTCTGCACTACAAAAGTAGGCCACGTGATTTCAAGATATTCTTTAACTAGGTGCCTTCATCTTCCACAACACTCCTCTTAGGTAAACCCTTTGCTGCTTTAATCTTCACTGACTAAGTCTACTCCAGGAATTATGACCTACCTTGAAAATCTCAGTGCCTAGGGCATGGACTCAGATTCAGGGACATAACCACCTCTTCCCTGCTCAAGCCCTGCTTGACCATGTGAGCTGCTTTTCTTTTCTTTCCCTCCATACCCAATTGTAGAGTGAGGGCAATAAATCTGCTTTCTCTTGTAAAAGGACAGTGGATGAAAAGCCCTGTCTAAAGAGACAAATGTTATTAACATTCATCCCAACCCCTGACTCCAGAAACATTAGATTAAGGCAGAGAGTATCGATACTTATTTTACTTCTTATAAAAGGTCCTGCACCTCTGAGCTGACCCACATTTTATTAACACGCTGCAGGTGTAAGTGAAAAATCCCCTGTCCTTTATTCATTCCCACTGTCGTTTTTCAAGAGAATCCCAGCAGGGTTTTTCAATTCAGCATCTGGTTTGATTGCTGGAGCTCTGCTAATTGTTTTCAATGAGATTAGGAGAAGACTTAAGCTGATAGGATGTTCATGGGTATTGCATTATCCAGCTCCACTGAAAGGGAGGCACATTTCTAAAGTCAGACAGGTCTATAGAAGCTTCCTCCTCTACCTTGATTATCATTATTATTATTTGTAGTAAATGGTGGGTAGGTAGTCATCAGAAAGCAGTGCTCGTTCTTCTTGGGTGTTAATCCCTCCTGAGACTCCCCTTACAGAGCTCCTGTCTCGGGTAAAGCCTGATGTGACCAACTGGAGAGAAAGGTCTCTCCTCCACGGCCCCTGCCAAACCATAGGGAAGGTGATGAGCTCGTGGTCCTTCTGATTTCTGGGCTCCTTTTTGGGTTTTATGCTCCCAAAGACAAAAATGGAAGAGCACTGGTGATGTATGAGAAATCAATTGGTTAAAGAAAGCACCTTCCCCTTCCGCAGCCCTGAGACCACGGAGAAATAAAATAAATGCCAATAACTGCCAAACACAGCAGGCAAAGGATGGCCTGATAAACCTGAGAAAATCACACTGATTTTTCTGGGTGGGGGGAGGGAAGAGGGTGCAGCTGAAAGGGTGGATGCTTGCTGCCATGGCAAAGGGGAACAGCTGCTCGGGGGGCTGCTGGAGCAGGATGGCTGCACTGGGCTGCCCACCCCAGCCCAGCCTCAGGCCCCCTGCCTGCACCCTGCACCAGCCCTTTGGGGCTTTGCCCCACCAGGGTCCCACTTGCCTGCGATGGGTGAGTTACTAGAGCCCTAAATCAGCTCCTGCCCCCCTCAGGCATCTGCCACCCCCACACAACGGGGGGCACGGCTGCCTGTGACCAGCTGGGCTCGGACTGGGATGTCACCAGCTGGTGGAGGAAAGCAGGAGGATCAGATCCATCACGGGGCTGGGGACATGGTACCAGGGGCTGTCCCCATTGCACACCTTTACCCTGCAGTCCCTGCCTGGCAGGTGCCATTCTGTGCCTTAGTAAATCCACATCTCAGCTCAGGCCAGGGACGTGAGGATGGGCAGAGACTGACAGATGTCACCATCCTCCACTGCCTGCCCTTGCTCCAGCCCCAGCACGTCCTGAGCATCGCAGCTCAACGACTGCAGCTTTGATCGAGCGCCACCAGGGCCTCCTCCTTAGCTAAAGACAGATGAAAGTCAGCTCTGTTTGGCACCGGGCTGAGATTTCAGCAAGGAAAAACCTGGTGAATTTAGAAAGCTGAGCTT
Source organism: Merops nubicus (assembly GCF_000691845.1). Classification (NCBI taxonomy): domain Eukaryota; kingdom Metazoa; phylum Chordata; class Aves; order Coraciiformes; family Meropidae; genus Merops; species Merops nubicus. The sequence continues at coordinate 32,909 of NW_008621554.1, read as the reverse complement.
GGCGGCTCCCTCCCACCCAGGGGAGTTCAGAGCACCCAGAGAGGGGGCACAGCCCTGATGCTGCACTTTCCAGCCCTGCAAGGAGACTGGGACAGACATACTGGCTGCAAATTCCGCGTCTGGGGGGCATAACTAGAAGCAATAAAGCACAATTAGCAAAAGAAACCCCAGGCTGCAGATGCGAGGGGCCCTGGCCGTGGGCAGCTCCCAGCAGAGGGCATCCACAGCACGCTGCTGCCTGCAGCCCAAACCCATCCCAGCACTGCCTCGGCGCCTCGCTGCACCCCGCTACCTACACACAATGCAGGGAAAATAAAATTCATTTCAAAAATCCCATGAAAAGGAGATTTATGGGCTGTAATATCCAGGCAATTTCCCACGGAGATGAGGCACAGAAGACCGTAGGTGTCTGATGCTGTACTGGGATGCTCTGAGGCTGGACCACAGGCTGTGCAGGATGCAGCCTGTACTGTTTTGTCCCCTGAGCCCTTCAGTCCCACAGGTTAGCCCTACTCAAGGGTAAAAAGAAGAAATCTGGGCAACGTGCATGCCTACAACATTTTGTTTCCAAACACTGCCTTCTTCATCAGTGCCAGTGACCATCTTTCCGTGCAGCTTTGCTTATCTGTTTATTCCAGCCCTTCAATTGCTCAGGTTTTTCTACAATTTTTAAATGCATGGTATACTAGAATTTGGTTTGGTTTGGTTTTTTTAAAACATCTTCAATCAATGTGTAAAAGGTAAGTGTGTAAAACTTTATGTTTCTATTGGCTGAATTTCATGGCAGTTTCAAAAAAGCTATTTTAATCTCAAGTATTAGATGTAAATACTGTGTTGGAGGTTCTATAATGCTATAGCCTTCAGTTGGCTTATACAACCTCCAGTTATAAAATACAGCCCTGCCTTGAACAAAAGCCAAGATCTTGGAAAGGATGAAAGAGTAAAAGGCAGAAATGAGTTTGTCGGGAGATCGATTTTTTTTATGTCATCCACATAAAATTGTCTCAGACCTAACCCCCCTTTTTATGGCAGTCTTTGTCGCAGCATCAGGGTTCCCAGGGGGTGGGAGGTGGGTGGTGTCCCAGGGCTGTGTCCACCAGAACAGCCTGACCCCTTCTCCTCTCCATGCTTCGCTCCAGCCTGGGACTGTGGGCACTGGAGCTCGGGTTCATCCAGCCCAACAATGCTTGGAGGAGGGCTGTGCCCGAGCCATGCCCCCTGCACTGGCTCTGGCAGCTTGCAGGACATCAGAGCAGCTTTTACTGCTTCACCCCAAGGGACATCTCCTCTCTGAAATAGGAAATTTATTTCTCTTACCCATCAAGAAGGGGCTGATCGACATGGGGACAGGCTGAGCTTCCGTAGCGTGGGTCACTTCACCGTGAGAAGCCATCCATGAGCCAAAATTGTTTCTTACTGAAGCTCAATTAAGTTTATCTTTGCTGAAAATAAGGTCTTAGAGGGATGTGCTGGAACATGGACCAAATCCCTGTAAGGCCACAGCTTCAACACATGTCACAGCGAGAGCCAAGCTGAGATTTGTTACTGCAGTGGGAGGTGGACTCGCTCTAGGGGCTATGTCAGGATCGAAGAGAAGTTTGTTATTAATAAGGAGATTTCTGCATAGCATCCCCCTGTGTTTTCAGGATAGCACGAGTGCCTCATGGTACTCACTCTTCTTGGAGGAAAAATCACTGTGGCACATGGTCTTTGAGGGGGAAAACTGAGTCCCAAAAAGCAGAGGACTTGGTGGGACAGAGATCAGCTTGTTTGCCATCTGTGACCCGCAGTCCTGGGAGGGAGGGGTTTCAACCCATCACCCTGAAACTCATCACAAAGCCCTGTTTCCATTTCCACAGGGGAGGAAGAAGTCCTACCTCCAAGACAAGTTCCTTTTGCTCCACTTGGTGAGAGCCTGGGTGAATCTCTTCCTCCTGCTCTCCACAGCAGTGAGGTCGGGCAGTGAGCAGCGAGGGGTCTTCATCAGCTCCAGCGTGGCCTCGTCTAGGGTTGGGGGAAAATTCAGAAATCATGGGAATGGTGGGTTAAGAAATCCCAGGGAGAAGGGAAGGGTGCAGGGAGAAGGGAGGGGAAGTGCTGAGGATGCATCAGCAGAGCAAAAGGCAGTGCCTGGGAGCCCCTGGGGCATGGTCCTGGCCCCAGCATCACCCATGATGCCACGATGAGGTGCTGAGCCCCCTCCGTGCCATGGGGGCACCCACCAATGGCACCAATTCTTGCTGAAAAGGCATTTCCTCAAAGCACCCCCCAGCTGGAGCTGTCAGGAGGTGAGGGGAAATGACACCCCCGGATGGGGGGTTAGGTGCTAGCTCTGCTGTTAGCATCCACAGCCAGGTTTATTGATTTCAACAGAAAATGCAGCAGGTTACCTCCTGTGTGACACTTCACAGATCTCGAAAACTGGTGTGGAAAACCACTTGTGGCCAGCTTTGATTATAAAACATAATTTTTTAATTATTCTGTTTTGTTCTCTCTTGCTTAATTTCCCATTATTCCTCTGGCAAAGCAGAGAGACAGCCACATGTAAATAAATTATCTCTCTGTTCAGCTAGGAGCTCATTTGGAAAATGTTCATATTCCTTCTTATTTATTTCTAAAACCAAATGCAAACTTAAAGCTCCTATTCCCACCTGCTGAAAGGCAGACGAGTTGTCTCTTCACCCCTTTTCTATGCTGGCTTTACCTCTCCACTTTGTTTTCAGATGCAGACCCATGTCCCTGCCCTGGGCACCCCCCAAGCCCCGTTTTGAACACCTCCTCCAAAAATGAAAATAAGAGTGTAGTTGAAAAGTGATCCTTGCTGCCGGGCCTCCTGCAGCTTCTGATAAGGTGGAGGAGAGATAATTGCCTGTGCTCAATTAAGAGCAGGGAGGGAAGGTCCCAGCGACGGGCCAGCGGTTGCTGGAGTGGCAGCTGCTCCAGGGGACCAGTGAAGGGCTGCCGGGGGCACCAGCACGGATGGAGATGTGCCTACTAATTAGTGGCTCCTTGTTAATTCTGTTCCAAGCAGAAGAGGGAGGGGAGCAGCCAGGCACCCTTCTGAGGCTGGGGAGATGCTGGCTGCCTCCTGCCCTCGGGAGGATGTGCAGAGGGACAGCCCCAGCTGTGCCATGCCACACGCCTGGCCTCGGGCTGCTCCCTCCCAGCCAGATGTGGCTGCCACATCAGGCAGAAGCCCCCCCCTGCCCCCACACAAGGCAGAAGCCACCCCCTGCCCTGTCCTGCTGGCCACCCGAGCTGCTGGGGAGGGTGACAGGCTCTCAGCTGCCCGGGGGTGACCACGGCAGGGTTGGGAGTGGCTGTGGCTCAGAGAGAACCAAGGGGACTCCCACCAGCCCTGCAGGCACCTCGTGGCTCTGTGTGTCACAGGCTGGGGTGAACAGCACCAGGGTGATGTGACACTAGCTCTGTCCCCACCCTGTGCCCCAGTAGGGAAGAAACGAGAATACATACAGATACAAATTATAGACAAAATAGACAAAATTTGTTCAACCCAACGTGATGCTGCAATTAAGGACAACCTATCAGCCTTAGTTTCTCTGTTTTGGGTTTGATCCTTTGTTTTTTATTTGTTTTTTCCTTGTTTTTTTTCTATTTTTTTTTTTTTTTTTTTAGTACACCAGGAGTTATTTTAAGCACGACAGGAACCCCAGGGGTGTGTGGGTCTGGTGAAAGAATTGCTTGCCTCAGGTTCTTGAAAGCACAAGGCAACAGAGCACCTGAGCCATGTAATTACTCTTACAGCTGCAAACTGGGCCATATGTTACCCCCACATCAGCTTTTCCTGGAGATGATGCCACTCCACAACCCAGCACCAAGGCCCCTCTCCTCCAGGACCTGCGAGGAGCCACCCCTGTGCATCAGAGAGAGGAGGGGTCATGACCACTGACCTAGGACCCCCGTGGCCTCGAGCCCCCCGAACCTCTGCATGGCAGTGATGGCCTTGGTGAGCTCCTCCTGCGTCTGCAGCTGGCCCGTGACGGGGTCCGGAGGAGGCAGATACCCAAATCTCGTCAGCCAGTCCTGCGAAACAAGCAGATGGGGGGATGAGGAAAGGAGAAGAAGGAAATATAATGCTCAGGGAGGGAAAGA
>NW_008621554.1:15160-28763 GCF_000691845.1 Merops nubicus | reverse complement strand
GCCCTGAAGGTCCTGCCCATTCTGCCTGGCAATCCTTTGCCCACTGACGTGTTCGCACCCCAGCATCCCCTGGAACTGCACGGTGCCTGCTAAGGGTGTACCAGGAGGGATCTGCCCAGTGACCCTCACGTGTGCCAAGGGGAATATCTCATCCCCCACCCAGCTGCAGACCCCCAGGGTTACAGGAGTGCCTCTGAGCCTCCCCTTGGACATGGGCAGCTCTCACCAGACACTTGTTGCAGGGGAGGAAAACAGCCCAACATCACAGGGACCAGGCACCACCACCCCCATGGGCCTCAACTCCAACCCATGGGGGTCTCTGGGAGTGTGCCTGGGCCCAGTGGGGGAAGGTTGCTGAGCTCTAGCTGAGGCTGCAGAGCAGTTGGGTTCTGCCCAACTTTGTCTCAACCAAACCTCTCTGACCCTATGTGCTGGGCTTTAAACTTTCTGTTGTGCCACATTAAGGTCACAGAGGAGGGGACCTTTCAGCATCCCCACAGCCAAGCACCCTTGGCAAGCCCTCTTGTCCCCATGCCAGCACAAGGGCTGTGCCCGCTCTCTGGGTCCCTTCAGCAGATCTGCTACAATGCCACCATCCTGCTGTGACATGAACCAAACTGCTGCTGCTTTCCAGTCCACGCATGGCTGTGGTGGCCAAGCTGTGGGACAGCAGTGCATGAGAGGTGCAAACAGCTTGGTAGAGGCTCTCTTCACCTGGTGGAGATGAGCTGGGACACAGAGATGAGCACATCCCTGCAGCCCAAGTCCCCTCAATGCACCCTGATGGTTTGAGGACGTTAGGCTAATAGCTGGACTCAATGATCTCAAGGGTCTTTTCCAATCTAAACGGTTCGATGAGGATGGCTTGGTTTAGCTTGATCTTTACAACACCAGGATTTTGATTGGGAACAAACCCAACCGTGTAGTCTCTGAACCATGTACTCATCTGAGATGTGAAGCAGATGATCTCAGCATTGACACAAAATTGAGCCCTCCAGAGAAAAATACCATGGAGACACAACACGCCAAGCTGCTTCCTCAGAGGCCACTGTGTGCAGTGGGACCTTGGTCCCTTCCCACCAGTTCCCAGGCAACATGAGTGCTGCGACTGCAATGTTTTGGTTTCCAGGAACCAAAACACCACCCCAGTGAGACCTGAGCATTTCCCAGCAGTGCTGTCACCTTCCCACTGTGGCAGGCAGGGAGCAGAGGAGAACCCTGCAATGTTCTCCCCCTAAAATCTGGCCAATGCCAGAAAGTCATGCCTGGTGACTGATCACCCTCAATTTAAAAACCAGACTAGCAAAAACCATAGGTGGATTTAAAAGAAAACCACTGTAATAAAATCCCATTGATGATGGCAACAGGTTTTTCAATTTTGGATTATTTGTTCAAGGGGATAAATCAGCAGATAAATGAGATAAATCAGGGATAAATGAGTCCTCTCAAGCATTTCCATGTGCCCTGGTTTGACCATCTCCCCACCGGTTGCCTTAAAGCAGTTAGAGGCAGGCATGGACTCTGGCAGCAGGAAGCAGCAGGGACCTGTGAAACACCTGCACAGCCCTCTGCCAGAGCCTGAGCAAGCACAGCCTCTGCCCTGGGCACCTCCCGAAACCTAAGGCCACTCTTTAATGGGAATTTTTCTCTCAAAGGGCAATACATTTTTATGAAGATCTTTCTCTTTCCTCTTTTCAGCCTCAAACTGATAAAAAAATGCCATAAATCTTCTTACAACTGCTTTTCAAACGCCTGGTGAATTCTTTTTCTCAATCCTTTCCTACCTCCCCTCCCGCTCCCCTACCTCAGCAGAAGGATCAGCAAAGAATAATAATACTGCATGCAGGGAATGCCATAAACACCCATCCTCTGTTTTCTTTATCTGTATCAAAGAAACATTGATCTGTTGAGCCTCTTGAAGGCTGATATTGATCTAGACTTCCACCACGGTCAATACACTGTGGATTTACTGTAGTCAGATTAGTGCCAGAAGTTGGTATTTGCTTATTGCTACAATCTGAATGTCTCATAGCTCCGTGTCCCTGGACTGCCAGGCCCTTTCTGGTGGGTTAATCTAACCTCCAGCCAGAGAAAAAGGATCTTTTTTTCTTACCCCAAAGGGTTAAGAAAGCATAAACACAAGTGGACACCCCGAAGGAAAGGGGGAGCTCCCTAAAGAAGAGATGGAAGGAATGGGGAGATATCACAAACCCTCCAGCTCGGCCACCTTGCAACTACTGATTCTCCTGCATGTGATTTTCTAGGTAGACTGTCATGTTTATCATGCCTTGGGGTCTTTGTAACTTTATAGAGCTCTGTGATCCTGGTCTCGTTCATCTCCTTCCCAGTGTACAGCTTCTGGCCAGTTTCCTTTCTCCTTGTAAGCAAAGCTGATCCATAATATTGAACTGTCACATTCCACCTTTGCTGTCGTAGAGAATTTTCATTAGGGACAATGCAGCTGGAGATGGAGATGAGAAAGACCAGCAGGAGTTGTCCGGGTAATCATCTGTGTGCCCTGTGAAAGCTTTTCAGATATTTTCTTGTCCTTAATTAGGACAAAAGCTAGACATACAAACTTCCCTGAATGAAAAATATGAAAACATTTTCCATTGAGATAACTTCAACACGTTCCCTTCTTATTTCCACTTTTTATTTTTTAATATAAAGAGGTTTTTTTTGCCAACTCTCATTAGCTTAAAATGTTTAAATGAAATAGTGATTTGAGCTGAATGCTAAAATACTTTGAATGTATTTCTTGCCTGAGTTGGCATGATAAAAACTTTTCCTTAAAAGTCTGCTGTGCTAAATGAATTGACCTAATCCCATGAGAAGATTCAGCTCAGTAACTCCCTGTTTTAAAAGGAATAAAATTGCTTCACCAAAATATTCAGCTTGAGCCCACGTCTGGCCATCTTCCAGCTCAGAGGTGAGCTGTGAACAAGCGTGGCTGCACTACATGACTCCTGTCATGGCCCAGGGTACATCCCTTGGTCTGGGGTCATGGGATCCCACCTCAGTTTTTGTGGGAATCACCTGGTTGTGTCTCTGGCCCTCAATTCCTCATCTATAAAACACTAGTGATGGTATTTCCTGCTCTCCCATCTACTGATCCTGTCTGCTCACACTGGGAACTCTTTGGGGCAGTCCATGCCCTGCTCTGCTTAGCCCCAGCCGTGGAAGGCTGCTGGGCTGGACCTGGCCAACCCATTTCACTGCTACTGCCACAAGTGGATTTCATGTCAAGTCCACGTGTTGCACTTCTCCTCTCCTGCTGGAAGTTAGCAGAGATATGGCTAGGGAAAATTGGAGGGACTGAGCCAAGTCCATGGTAAATCCTGTGATCCAACTCCACCACCAGGCACCACAGAATGAAAGGCTTCCTGCTGTGCTCAGAGCCAGGGGGAAAAAAAAAAAAAGAAAGGGAAAATAAACCAAAAGGAAGAACTGCATGCCTGGCAAAGCCATCCAAAGCCACCCCTCCATCCACACCTCCCCTCCACTGTATGGATAAACACAGCTGCCAGCAGAGCCCTCACGCTGCTCAGGGCTGAGCAGAAGCACATGCACACCCCTCAAACACCACAGCTGGGATCTGCTGACCAAACACTGGCCTTCCATGGGGCTGCAGATCTCAGCCTGCCCCACTCTGGTTGGTGGGATTTGTACCATGTCCTAGACAGTGGGGAAAAGCCATCACAACATGTTCAGCTCTTGGGACCGAGCCACCAGGAACGGAGGCTCCCTGAATGCTGCCCATGCCTCATGCCCCAGGCTCTCATGGGACCAGCCACACACAGACAACAGAACTCAGGAAATGCAGAAAAAATAAAATTAATTAAAAAAAAAAAAAGCAGAGTTTTTCCCTCCCATGTAGCTCTACAGTCTTTAAGTGGTTTGATGTCACCCTTCCATCCCACCACGGGTGGTACCCAATTAAAGAGGTCTTAAAGCAACTTCTTCAAAGCCCAGTTTCTTTGCAAGAGGACTGTGTTAATGATGATGCAGCAGTTCTGGGGACAAGGCTGCTCACTTGGTTGCCTAAAAATAAGCTGTATTACTACTTTTTTTTTGTGTCTGGGTTCCCGTAGTGCCATGGCACAGCAAAATGGGAAAAAAGCCTGGTTCTTGCCTTCAAACATGGTTAACAATCCAAAACTGTAGAGTTTTTGTGCACTTCTTCTCCTTTTGGAGAAAGTACAAAGTTACAAAAGAAGGGAATGAGGTCCTCTCCTCTGCAAACAAGCCCTGCTTCAGTTTTGGACTTTTCTTTACTCTTTAAGGCAGTTGAGTGGCACACCAGGGAGAGATGCTGCTGTGGTGGCAGGCAGGGACTGGGGCTTCCCAGGGCCAAGTGATGACCCAGAGCAAAATGCTGGCTCCAGGGCCAGTGAAGCCTCTGGTATCCCTTAGGCAGAGTTAATTTTCAGATTAAAATGGCAATTTCATTTCTTTCATCTATCTGCTTCCTTTGTATCAATACCCTTTTGTCCTACAACCTACTTACCTGCTTCATTTTAAAATAGATGTAGATATTGTCCCTCTTTTATGGAAGATTTATGAGCTCTGTAGGTTTGCTTTTACAAATATTAATATTATATAAGCTGATGGGCTTATTCAACTGCCACAGGCGAGAAAAAGCCTCAGTCAGCAAGTTTCCTTCCTGAAGATTTCTTTTTAAGGGTCATAGGTTGGCATTTACAAGAAGACAAACTAGTTCAGGATAACAAGGAGAGGATAAACAGGATAAACAGCAAAAGAGAAATTAGGATAAGCAGAAAAACTCTACCCAGCCAGTTTGGTGTTTCTGCCTGCTCTTGCATTATTATAATGACCATGTTTCTAAAGCTTAACCACAAAAAAAAAAATCAGGGTTGTCTTCTTTTTACTTTTCCCTTGACGTTGCATAAACATACAGGGGAAAAGCAGCCTTACTCCTGCAGAGTTTGTAATGCTCCCTTTGCTCAGGGTGGTAGAACATTATTCTTGGTTTACCCAACACACTGCCAAGTGGAGAGAAGAGCAGAGATTTACCCCCAGTCCTCAGCTCCTCTGCAGATTCCTAGACAGGACCCTGAACTTTGCACCAACATCCTGGACTCCCAGGCCAGCTCCATCCCCATCCCATCGAGGCTGGAGGAGGGAACTGGTTTGAAAGTCATGCCCTGTTGACCAGAGCACCTGCATGCCCTAAGGGCTGTCAGTTGGGGCACCCATGGGTACCTCTTCCTGGTCCATGCCATGGCCACCAGCATTGCTCCAGATGCCTCTTTGCAGCGAGGAGCTGCACTCAGTGACCTGCAACACCCTCCAGAGACTCTCTAGATGGACAGTGTGCACTGAGGGGCTGCTGGTATACCCACAGTCTCAGGGCAGTCCAAGGCTTGAGCAGAACCATGACTTGTTCGCTCAAAAGATGCCTTCTATTAATATTTCTTATAAAGCCTTACCAACCTGCACCTTTGGCTCTTTAATCAAGCTACAAGTTGCTTTTATTCATTTAAAAAGGCTCCTGTCACAGCTGGGAGCCTGAACTCTTACCCTGACCTGAACCTGGCCCTTGGCTTTTGGGTGGGGCAGCCTGGGTGAGGTCCCTTCCCCACTGTGCCCGATGTCCCCAGCTGCAGCAGGAGCACAAGTCACCCCAGCACACATCTCCACAGCTCACCTCCTGCCAGCCACACCAGCCAACCACAGAGACAAGGGCTTTGTCTCCGTAGGGTCATCTGGGGGAGAGGACTTTGGAAACTCCCTTTCATGGTGGAAGTCCCTTTATACCCTGAGTGCAGTCACGCTTTGCACACATAGGGGAAGAAAATCCAAACACACTATTCAACAAAATTAATGACCCAGATTACTAAAATAAAGCTACAACTCAAACATCCGGAACTAATTTCCAAATTACACTTCACTTTATCTCTCCAGCTACCATTAAATAGGGTGGAAGCTTTTAAATTTTTTTTTAAAAAAATAAATAATCACCTACACCACAAACTAGATTACAAGGAAATTGCTTTTGGCTGTTTGAGTTTTTCTTCCCAGGTTTCGAAGGTTTACAGTATTCCCATTTTTACAATCTTATTCCCGAGATCAAAGCACCCCAGGAACACCACCCATTAATTAGAACAACACATATGGTGCTGCAATGCTCCACGGAAGGTGCTCCTGGGGTGGAACAGCCCCCGGGCCATGCAAAGCCCATTGCTGCCTCCCAAAGGCTGCCACGCACCTCTCTAATGAGCCATCTCGTGCACACAATCAACTGATTAATTCATTAGAAGAAAAAACTGCTGGCTGGATTACCAGCAGGACTTTGGCTGATGCCACCCCTGAAGGGTGGGACCGGTTTCATCAGCCCACGCTGGAGGAGCTGCTTGAATCCAAGGAGCTGTTTAATCTGAGAGAGGCTGTGCACAGAACCCAAGGCAGAAGTCACTGCACTGCTCATGATTTCCTCTCCCTCCCCCTGGCTGTAAATGTTCAACCAGGTTAACAACAGCAGCATTGTGAAAAGTCACAGCCTACAAGTCCTGAGGACAGAGGGTCCCTTGGGAAGGGACATGTCACACCACTGGATGACACTGGACCTGGGATGTCCAAGTCATTGAGGATCCAGGGGAGAGAGCACCTCTGCTCCTGCCTGGCTCGCTTCCCAGCCACCAACTGGATGCCAGCTTGGCTGCCTGCAGCTCTGGCTGGACATGATCAGGTCTTGCCTTTAGCCTCAGAAGCCTGTTTGCAGGGCTCTGCTGGCACTGCTGCTCTCCTGGGCGTTGGGGGATGACATCTCCACTGGGCATGGAAGAAGGCTGTGCTGATTTGGACACAAACCTCATCCACTCTGCAGTAGATGCTACAACATGTAATCGTGTCTTTGGCTGGATGGGTACTGAGAACCTTCCCAGAAGCACAGAGTTAATCAAGACATGATGTAAAAGCAAGAAGGAAATTCTCTGCAGACCACAGAAACAGCCTGTTCAACCTCTTTGAACTGAAGATCAAAGAACCAGTTCCCACCCATAGAAGGCAGGCAGAACAGCACAGCTCTCAACAATATTTCTTACAGCTGGGTTAGGTCTCTTTTCAGAGTAAGGAAAAGTGACAAAACATAGAATAAACTGTGCCTTGTTTATATATTTCCAACATAAATATGTATTTTTCTTGGTGGAGATTTAATACACCAGGGCTTTAGGGAGGCCTTCAATCACTGGAGGTTTTTCAGCACATCCAGCAAATTTCCACTTGAAGGCAATGAATGATGCAAAAAACTTGTGTCTAATTGAAACTCCACATGACCATCAAAATGAGTTTCAACAGGAAGAGATTTTTGTTTTTAAATCAACCTTAGGTTTGCATATTTCTGCCTGTCATGGTGAAGCATCCTTCTTATCAATGAGTTACTTAGGAAGGCAAAGAAGAAAGTCCTGGTGTGTAACAGTCTGTTGAGCTGCGATGGGAAGTGAGGCAAATGAGTGAATTAGCATTCTTTCATCTTGCTGCATAAATAGCTCTAAACCATGTAACTCCTTGCTTAAGGTGGTTTATGAAGAAAACCCTGCTCCTTTCGTGTGGGTCCACTTGGAGGCTGTTTGAGGTGGGCACAGGAGGTTCTCCCCTGGCACCACCATGTCCTGGGGGCAGGTGCCACTGTTCAGATCCCATGCTGAGCAGCAAACTTGGGACTTTGGCTCTGCCTGAATACTCCAAGCCCTCCTCACTCCAAAGAAAAGTGCCAACCTTTGCATTAATAATAAAAACATGAGTTCTAGTCCTCTGGTGGGCCCAGAGGCCACTAACATCACTGGGAGGATCTAAAGAGCTCCAATACTCTGCTCCTTTGAGAAGCATAGTGAGTAATTACCACTGCAGCATATGGCACATAAATGCCAGCAGCAGAGTTTGGATGTGCTTTAAAATCCACTTCTGAGAGCATCTGTGCTGCTGGTCCCCAGGCTGTGCCCAGCTTCAGCTGTGTGATGGGGCATGGGGGCTGCTGGGTTAACTCGAGGGCTCACCCTGGCTCCATTTCCACAGGACAAACCAGCCTCCAGCCTTGGCTGATGAGTCCAGGTAGGACAGAGTGGCCGAGCAAGGTGGAGGAAAAGGCCCAACGAGAGATGGAGCAACTGGAAACCTTGAGACCGGCCACCCGCTGCTCTTGAAGCAGCTTCATCCATCAGCAGCATTCCAGGCTGACACAGAACCCCAGGCTGGCATTTCTCCTGGATGGAAGCTCCTCTCTGTGCTGGAGCTCAGCAGGCAGCAGGGGCCCAGAGCCACGGAGCACATCCCCTCCCCAGGCACCACATCACCCCCCAAGGCATCACCCTCTGGTGTGATCCGAGCCTGCTCGAAGGTACAACTGCATCCAATGTAACCTCAGCTCTGGTGTGATATTAAATGTCACCAGATGCAGTTCTTACAGCATTTGAAAGCCCAGGAGAACTCCCCTGCCCATGTACCCAGCCACTGGCCACACGCAGCCAGGGAAGAGGTTTCCCTGCTCAAAGCAGCACAACAAACCACAGTGAGAGGTCACCTCATCCTGAAATCACATCAGCTCTGTCTGAAGAGAAATCCAAGCCAAGACTTTGCAGACTCCAGGTTTTCTGGGCACAGGACATGGGAACGTTGGTGGTTTCCTGGACGATTTTGCACAAGGCTCATCAGAGCCCAAAGCTGCCGGGGAGCTGCTGTGAGCAGAGCCAGCTGGACAGTGCTCCTCAGGAAACATCTGCTGGAGATGGACAGAGGGAACAGAACGTGCCTTGACCCTCCTCTCCGTGTGCTCCTCCACCTTGTCTCATCCACAGCACAGGAGGGTGGGCAGGGAGGGCAGCTGCCATCCCTTGCCCAGAGGGAATCTCACATCAAGAGGCCCCCCGAATCCTCTCCAGCATGGGAGCTGGGACATCTGCCCTGCACACAGCAGGGAGGCTTTGCACGCTGGGCTCTCTGGGGTTTGGTTCATCTCAGCACACAGATGTTTGGACGTTTAATTAAAATCTCAGATCCTCCCGAGTATCTGACATGGGGCTATTGACACGACTCAAGCAGACTGTGCAGAGAACTTCCAAACACTCTTTGTCTTCCAGCTGGACTGGGACCAAGATGAGCAAGAAAATGATTAATTCTTTTAAAAGAAGTACAAATTGCTCTTTACTAAAGTGAGAATACACAGCAAGGCTCTCATAGAATGTGACTTTAGAGGTCCTGGGTTTGGTTAATGAGCCTGTCCATCCCATTGGACCCAAACAGCACGTAGGGAAGCCAACGACGTGTTGAGAACCCAACAGTGTTCATCTATATTCTCTCTAGGTCTCACCCAGATCAGCTCCTACTCATTTGGTTTCAGTCATTAAACAAACCACGGCTGGCAGCTAACTGAGCAGACTGCTATCTGTCAAAACAAATCTCCTACTAACTCCTCTTATGGGATCTCTTCTCAGGACAGTGTCTTCTCCAGGATGGCCTCTAGACCTGGCTTTCTGCACCATGACCACCAACGCCAAGAGTTTGCCTTGGCCCGCCCACATCCTCCCTCAGCTCTCAGCCTCCATCCCAGGCTTCAGAGTTAAACCTCCAGCACAGCTTAACTGTTTCCCCATTCCCAGCAGCCAACACCACTTTACCTTGATAAATCAGCTCAGCTGCACCTCTCTCCTCCACTCATTAGCTCCGAGATCAGTGGCTTTCTTCCCCCCCCTTGCACCATCACGCTTCCCTCCAGCTAGGTAGGCTTGGTTTTCAAGATAACCTCAGGACACAGACTGCCTGTTTAAATATGCTCACAGTATGGGTTTATGTCCCTTTCAAGAGATGGCAGAAATTCTCTACTTCTCCACAGAGTGGGAATTCAAATGCTGTTATCACTGTGCTCCGTGCTAGGACTGGTCCAAGGGCTGCTGACAACAGCCACAGTCTCAGTATCAGCCTTGGCAGCTTTTACATCAGGCCTTTGCTGCATCTTCCCGTTCAGGTTTTAGCAATGAAAATATCATGACGTTAAGAAATCCATAAATCAAAAGCTGTGCTGGGGTGTGAAATAGAGCAGCCATTTGGGAGAGAATTAAGCCCCACTTATGTGTCCTGTCCCTGGATCTATGTGACTACAAGAAGAACGCATTAGCTACCTGCTTGGCTTTGCTGCTCTCCCCAGTCTCTTTAAAACAGGGGTATTACAATGAGCTTTTCTTGTTGACAGGCTCTTTCTATTAGCTGTGCAAGTGTCTTGAACAATTATTGATGCTGTGGGCAACCGGTGAATAGAAAGAAAAGAAAAAAAAAAAAAAGGAGCCTTCTGTTCACAAGCAAAGCTATTAAATCAAAGGGAATAAGAATATCACAGTTCTCAGGTGCCCAGCCCTCAGTGCAAACACGAGTAACCCTGCAGAAGTTCTTCAGGAGCACCTCACAGGCTGTACGAGCTGGAAGGAATTACCCACTGAGCAGTGGCAGGTGAAAAAAGAGCCCTGCATCACCACAAAGTGTTGGACAACTTGCAAAACATGGCAAAATTAATTATTAAAACAAACTAAGTGAAATTAATAATTTAACCTGCTCCGACTGGTCCAGGGCATTTTCCTGTGGCTAGCAGGGCGACACTGCTTCCTGGGAGAACTGCTGTTAATCATGACCTGGGACCAGAGTGGTTCTGCAGAAAGCCACCAGAGCAGAGCAGAAGCCAACCCAGCCCACAAATGATACTCCTCCCTTGAGGGATTCAGATTCTACAGGACGTGCCTTCAGCAAACGAGCTGAACTGTGCCACACAGCACTTGTTTTCACCAGCACTCCCCCTGCCCTGACTGCTAATCTCAATAATAATAAATCTCCACATCTCCACACCCTGTTATCTCTTCAGGCATGACAAGCCAGGCCAAATGATGCAGCACCACTTGAGCACGTACCAGCACAGGCCTCAGTGGCTGGGTGAGCAGCAGTAACAAGAGCCAGGGGCACGGGTGCCAAGCCCTCCTCCCACCGAGCACCTCAGGAGCCAGCCAGCCATTGGCACAGCTGCTCCCACCCGTGTGGCATGGCACAGGGCAAAACCCACACGTCCAGGAGATCAGTACTCCATGGCTGCTATCCTGTTCTTTTTTACCCTGTTTTGCTGCTATCGGGAGCATTCTCACAGCATAGGAAGCTCACACAGGGCCTGTTTTACCAATGGGGAAACTGAGGCAGGGGCTGCAAAGGGTGGTGAGTGATGGGTCCCTGGTGGCAGCACACAACCATGCTTTGCAGTGATGCAAGGGAATTTTGGCTGCTGTTCCCACACTACCCATCCCTGGGACACGGGCACGCCGTGGATGGCAGAATGAGAGGACTGTTGCCAGGCAGCTCAGAGGAAAATGAGATCCAAACCCCACTTGCAGTCATGAGAACTTGTCTCCCCAGCACTCATCATGGGGTGGCTTTGGAAACATCCCCAGAAGGTCCCACCAGCTTTGGAGTATATCATATCCGAGGGATGCCTGGTTGGATCTAAACTAAATCCAGCCTGGAAGCGTCTCTTGTTAAAATATACCAATTTGTCCATTTAGAAAATCTTCCACTTTGCTCAAATCTTCCAGTGTTCCAGACTGCACTGTGCTTAGAGCAGCTCAGGACCACATCCCAGAGGAAGAAGGAAGCCGTGTGCCAGCTGTGGGCCCCACAGTGACCCGGCAGGCTCCAGAGAGGGCACTCCATCGAGCACGGGCATTTTGGGGTCCCAGGATCACCTCCAGGCTCCTGCCAGTGGGGCTGAAGCCGGGGGCTGCAGGGAGGTGCCAGGGAAAGGGGCTCCTCCTCCTGCACAGCGTGCCCCAAGCCCGAGGCTTGGCAGGCAGGGCCCAGCCTTGCCCCAGCACCGCCTGTGAAGAGCCACGTCCCTCATCAGGGGTCCTTGTCCCCAGCTCTGACCGGGAGCAGCACGAAGCCTCGGAGGTGCCCGCTGTGACTGATGGCCCTGGCCACGGCAGCACAGCCATCGTTTGGTCACAGCAGATGCTTTATGCACAGGCTGCAGATAATAAATAATATTTGGGTAGCTTTTAACGTTCTCCTGCGGCAGAAGGGTAGGAAGTGTTGTTGTGACTCACATCTACTTGTAAGGACAGGGGGCCGAGTAGCCACGTGCCGAAGGACGGACTGTCCTGATGTAGCCCCACGCAGCTCCAAACAACCCCTTCAGGAGCCTGGTTCCCCAGGGCACTGGCATCCCTGGAGCACCTGCTGGGCACCTCAAGCCCCAGGTTTCTGCTGGGTGGCTCGGTGCCACGTGCCCACAGCTACAGGGTCACCCCACTGCCTTCTCCTCACCATCCTACAGACCTCAAAACTGCATTATTTTTTGCACAGGCTTGGATGGCTGGTGGGCAGTGGTGCCCCAAAGCCATTAAGCAGGGTCAAGCCTTCTCCATGCTAGATCCAACTCTGATCTTAATTCCAACAGCATCTCCTTTCTCACTGTGGTCCTCATCACTCCAGTGTGGGATGTGCCAATAAAAGCCAGAGCCTGTGACCTCACACACCAAAAGCCCCTCTCCTTCCAGCACGGCCACACTGCTGTACACACATCAGCTCTCCCCCACTAGGCAGCAAATGATGAAATACAGGTAATAAAACTTACATATTTGAAAAAGCTCTAATGGGAAAATATCCCCAGTCTTCTGTGGCCTCTCTCTGGAGCTGATGCAGCCTGACGCAGCTGGAGGCATCCTTCACCTTTCTGCACATAAAAAGCCAGGCTTTATAGACCTATTAGATCTATTTGCAGTGAGATAGATATCGAGATTAAAGGCTTTGGCTTCCCAGACACGCTCCCTGTGCCCAGACCCAACAGGGGTAAAAGGATCCAACCTCACTGCTCTGCTCACCGCTGGTCTCCTTAACCCTCAGCCATGCTCCCCTGCCCTCAAGGCTTGGTTTGCCTCGCACACCATAACCCCTAAGCAATAAAGGAAGAGGGATGTTTTTGTCTTGTTGAATCTGCTAGAAGTATGTTCCTGCTCCGTGAGGGCTGTGGGTGTTGGTGGTGATGGCAGGACAAGGCTGATGGCTCCTCTTATGGGCAGCCACTGCGCTTGTGCTCACAAGTTTTACACAGAAATTCATCCCCTGGCCCCTTCCCAAGACCTATTCCAGCAGGAACGATGCAGACTAACCTTTGATACCAGTCAAACTCATTAAATGGAGAGGTCTCAGATTCCTGCATAAGCAGACTGAAATGCAGAGTGACTCCTGAGCAGCTCATCCTGCACAGCAGAGCAGAAATCCATCTGGGAAATTGGATACATTTAATCACACCAGGTTTGGTTTGCCTTGCCTTTTTTTTTTTCTTCAAGGCCCATATATTTTTGACTCCTTCAGCTTCATGACATAAGCTCTGTCAACACGTTTGATTGAAAATGTCAAAGTGACCATCTGTAGCACATCACGAGCAGAATGGCTCTCGTTGCAACACCAGGATGGCTCTTCATCAGGAGGAGAGACATGCCCCGGCATCCCGAGCGGGCTGCCGTGCTCTTTGGACACATAGATCAAGCACCATTTGTTAACTATATGGAAGCCAACTACCCAGGCCTGCTGTCTCCTGCCCTAAATAACACGAGAA
>NW_008621554.1:5761-15129 GCF_000691845.1 Merops nubicus | reverse complement strand
TGCTGAACCTAGTGCCGAAAAGTAATCTGCATCACCCTGCAACCACAGAGTCTACAGATACTGCTGCTGGGACTGGACAAACTGCCCACAGTTTGCCAACACATCTAATTCCAAAGCAGACAAAGCTGGGCAGTGCCCCAGGAGCTGAACACCTTCCCATGAGGCTGAGGAGCCACATGTGGCCACAGCTGCAGCACCCTGGGGCTCAAGGACTCAGAGCAGTGATGCTGCAACAGACAGTTATGGAGAAAGGACAACAAAACCTCCCAGAAAGGCTGAAGAAGGTAGGACACACATGTCCTTGGAGGGACTGAGGTTCTGCTGACTGTGTTGGTTCAGGGTTTGCCCTAACCACACAAGCAGCTTGTTCAGAAATGCAGGTGATGAGGTTTTTTCATGAAAAGCAGGGTGAATCCTTGCTCCTCCTCATCAATATTCCTCCTGCTTCTCTTGGGGAAGGAAAGATGCTGCTGTGCTCAAAGAGCACCGAGCACAGGAGAGCTATAAAAATATCAGTAAATAAGCATGATTCCCTCCTTAACATAGGGAATGAGACAGTTTGACCTTTCCAGGTACCTGCAACTTCCTACAGCTCCAGCCCTGCCTTTCAGGAGGTGCTTTGGGGGTGCCTGCAGCCCAAGGAATGCAAAGGTAGCGCCGAGGCAGCTGTGCTATCAAACAGCTTTTAGCAGGTTAGATGCTGAGACCTGTCTAGCTGTGATAACAAACTAGCTTTGTTTTGTTCAGCTGGCTTGGGGTTTGTTTTTTTTTCCCTCTACATGGCACAGCCACCAGCATAGACATATCCTTTATTATCTTCCACTGCAAGGACACAGACACTTCCATGCAAGCAGATCTGCTGCTGCTCTGCAGTTAACCCACTCCAGCAGACAGCTGTCCCTGAGCACAACCAGGGAGGTAGGACAGGCCCTTCCTCCAAGGGAGGAGACTTCCAAACCATAATTAGGCCAATTTCAGCAATCCGGCTGTTAAACCAAGTCAATCTTCTTGATCAAATAACCAAAGAAATCAAAATGTAAGCCCCTAAATTAATGCAAGTTTAAGCTTTCACATTGATTGACCATCACATATTTATGCCATTGCTTAATCTAGCAGCACCAAAATTGACATTCTTCTAGCAGTGGTACAGATAATAATGACCAGGGTCTTTCAGTGAGCGAGAGCACCTCTGGCTCTGAGGCTGCCACGCTGCAAGGGTCCACAGAGGCCACACGCAGATAGGCAGAGCCCATCCTTCCCCCAGAGAGATCTTGCCACGTCAGCAAGAGAAATGGCACAAGGGAAATGGGAGGAGGAGGAGGAGGAGGTGTGGGCTGGAGGTCATGCTGAGGGGAGCACAACGTGGCCCCATGTCCCAGGCAGATGCCCCGGCCACCAAACCTCTGCCTCTCAGCAATTACTCCTAGCAGCACTTTACATTCAGCATTATCATCGAGCCTTCTTTCCCTGGTTAAAGCCTCAGGTTAAAAATAAAACAATATTTTTGTTGAAAACCTCACTTTTTAATGCATTTTTTTTTATTTGGCAGTTTTTGAGAAGTACCTGCAACTGAGGGAGCATTGCTGGGGAGGCAGCGATGCTGTTGGCTGGCTCCCCAGCAGCACACAATGGTTAACATCCCCCCAGAGCTCGTTTCACTCCCTTTTCTCTATTTCACACCATCATCAATAAGGCCCTTGGGAGACAAATGGGGTCGCATGTGAGCACACTGTGAATTTTCTGAAAAAACCCACTTTTCTGCAAACAGACCCAGATGAACATTTAGTGCTGGTGTGTCAGAGCTGTGTGGGAAGAGCCAGGGATTTGCAAGAGCCTTGCTGTTTTTTCTGTCTCCTTTATTTCCCTAAATTAGTGCCTTTTGTCATCTTTCCCCCTCTTTCTGCTTTGCACACAAGCTCTTAGCATGGCTCGGTGACTGTGGCTGTGAGCAGAGAAACTGAGGTATGCAGGACTCCCTGAGGATTCCAAATAAAAGACTGTGCTCCCAACAAAATGACACTCCAGGGTGGGAAGTCGATCAGAGTTTGCCATTGAAGGCTGTGCTGCCTCATTCCCCACAGGCATGGGGACAAGGAGGCTGGTGAGAAGGCTGGAAAACACCCTTAACCCACCACGGGCAGCACAAAGCATCTCTGCTAACCAGGTACAGCAGGAGCAAAACAGAGAAGAAACAACTGAGCTGCTGCAAAAGTAAAGTTACTCCATGGCAGCCAGAACCAGACATGAGAGCTCCTCCCTCTGCCACTGCTCTTAAATGGACAACCCAGAGAGAGGCAGCTTCGTCCAGCTCACACTGATCTCAGTCATCCCAACACTTAATTTTGATCTGTCTCTTTTCTTGCTTTAATACAAAGGCCTCGCTTGGCTTTGGCCACTCCATCCATCAGGCTGAGCTTTCAAAGCAATAAAGGAAGATGTCCAAAGTCCATCTTGTAGACAAGGGAAGAAACCTTGGAGGCAGGACTCCTAGCAAGTCAGGACAGCATTGTTATGTATATATTCTGTGAATTAATGCCCTTTTAGCTAAGCTAGTAAGACTTGAATCTTTTCCAGCCCTTAGGCTTATGGTTTTACTAAGTATCGACTTAAAAAGGCCAAGATCATTTTATGACCATCAGGAATATTTCAAGCTATACAAACCCAGATAATGGCATGCAGGGGAAAAAAAAAAAGAAAGAAATTCAATCAGTTCATATATATCAGGCTTAATTGCTGACTGACAACAGCCAGGAAGGTTTTTTTTCCTTTCAGAAGCAGCATTTCATACATTGCTAGACAGGGCTGGCGGCAGCAGAGAGGACATCTGCCCTTCATGGGACAGGCTTGGAGATGGAGCAGCAAGACCTGTGGTCCCAGTAGCACCATGACTCTGCCCAGCCCAACCCAGTGCTGATCAATCAGATGCACGAGCAATCCAAAGTACATTGGATGAAAAGGCAAGTTTCTGTCCCCAGACTGCCCAAATAAAGAGGGGAAGCCACTGGCATGGAGCTTACACCAGAGCTCCAGAGGAAAGGGAGGAGAAAACACAATGTGAAGACATGCAGAAGGTAAGTTTCTCTGCAACCACTTTGGAAAAAAACAATAATAGAACGCTATTTGAATGGAGAGGATAAAGAATCAAAAGCCCAAGTGTATCAGATTGAGCTTGCTGGACAGGAGCACCACAACCAGCAGGGACCCAGGTGCTCCTCCCCACCCAGCCCTGCAGTGGGGCAGCTGAAAACCACATTCTGGTCACAGCCAGGATGGCAAAAGTTACAGATTGTGCTTGGAAAAAGGCACCTTATAGCCATGGAACTTAAAGAAAACTGTAATCTGGCACTGCCACTGCAAAAAAATCTGCAAAAATATCAACTCTTTCCCAGTTGGCCACTTCATGGGCTGGCAGGTTTGGAAGGAATAGGGCAAGTGAAGACAGGGTGAAATCTCAGCTCCTCTAAAACCAGGATAAGACTCCCCCAGCTCAAAAGGAGTGAGGATTATTTCTGCCCCTCATCTGATCACCAGGTGAGGAAGTCTCAGAAGTCACTTTCCTCCTTCACTACCCATCAGCTCCAGTGAGACCCAGCCTGAACCACAGCCTCAACATGCTCCGGGTGGGAGTATAAACCTGTCAGCAAAAGGCATCTTCTGATAGATGAATGGAGAGGGAAGAACAGCAGAAAATCCATTCATACAGCTCTGACACAATTTAATCTGCCTAAAAGCCACGGCCACAAAGGCAGAAGCTGCACCTCAGCAGCACCAGCCCAGCAGGGCCCATTCTGATGGACTTTTTGTTCTCCCTGTGTTTCAGGCAGTATATTGTATGCTCTTCTGTTGTGCTACAAAGAGCATTAAAGCAGTTTCCTGGCTCTCGGGGCACGAGTGAGAGATAAAATGGCTTGGGGGTGCTTGCAAGAGGTGGGGGCTTCCCCACAGGGCGCTGTGCCAGCCAGGATCCCAGCACACCTACCCTGCTGCACGCACCCGAAGCACTGGGGATGAACCCTGCCACCCTCAGCAACCTGGCAGGAAAGCATGTCCCACAATAAAACCATCTCACAGCAACCCAAAACTAGTAGGAGAAAGCAGGCTAGCTCTTTGGGGAAGAAAACTTTAGCCAAAAAAAATTAAAAGCAGAGTAAATTCAAGATGTGCTTGACCTGGACAGCAAGAAAAAAAATCATCTCGGTGTGCTGCTCCTGACTCCTTTTGCTGCTGGAGGCTCTGCTGGCTCCCCACACACCACCCTGGGCAGCTCCTAGCCACCCCAAGACCAGGGACATGAGGACAGCAGAGGCAAAGCCAAAATCCCCTGCTGCTTAAGCAGCTGAAGCCAAGGGGCTGGGAGGTGGTGGGTAATTGGGGAGCAGAGCCTCCCCAGGAGCCCAGACACATAAACGTGTTTTAATGTTCCACACAGGTGGACTTTACAGCAAGGCTCCTCGTAAGGAGAGGTTAAAGAAGCTCAAATTATTCTCTCTGAAGTCAGAGGCTGAGAAGTGATATCTTTCACGTTGCTGAAGGAACTGGAGGCTGGAACACAGCCCCACATGGGGTCTGGCTGCTGCAGAGTCTTGGGGCTTCAAGGGAAAACAAGAAGTTTCCAGATGATATTTCTTCTCATTTGGGCACTTAGCACAGTGCAGGCTCCAGCTGGGACCAGCCAGAGAAGTGATGAAAACCACTTTTTTGTTTCATTTCTTTTAATTAAAGAGCTGGCTGAGTATGCCATTATTCAAACTAATTTTATGGCTTTTTTGACTGGGAGTCTCCAGGACACCCCAGGGAAAACCAAAGCAGCATCCTCAGTCACTGCCCTTCCCTGTCCCCTTGGTTAGAGAGACTGAGCAGATCCACCATGGCCAGACACTCCCTGGGGCTCTCTGCCCAAGCAAGGCACCTGTGGGGCCATGACCCCTCATCCAGCACCTCTTGCAGGAGACCTGTCCCCCAGCAGTAGGACACTGCATTTTCCATCAGGGCCATGGGATGCTCTGGGATAGTTCTTATGGAGCTTTTGGTCCAGTTTCTCTCAACAGCCACCTCCATCCCTCCCGCTCAGCACACCCTATGCTGCCTGCCTGCAGGGAATGCTTCTTATCCTGTGGGAAGTATTCCCAGTCCAGCCTAAGGTGGTACCACATCTGATCTCTACACAGTGCCAAGAAATAGATTAATTAATAGACAAAGAGAAAATATTTACTCCTCATAAGGGACTGTATGAAAGTCCTTCAGTGCACCCTCAGAAGGCTGCAAGCACCTTGAAATCTGGAACTAGGGATATGCTAATGAAAGGACACAATAAAAAAAAAAACAAAAACAACACTATGAAAGAGTTTTAAGGCTCTTCCTTTCTGCCTTGTTGTGTGATGTTCCACTCTCTAAACCCAGAAATTAGGGGAGCAGTGTGGGGGGGTGTGGGGTGTGAGATCACTGTCACCAGGGTCCTGCCCCAGGCAGCTCTGCAGCATCTTTGGCAAAAGCAGAAGGAAAACCCAGCCTGGGAGAGGCTTCAGGGACTGATTCCCCAGCCTAATAAGCTAGTAGAGATGCTGAAGCAGCTACATAAAGAACACATAGTTATGGATCATTTTAATTATGCATATAATGGCTTTATCTTTTTGTTACCTTACTTCATTATTAAAACCCTTTATTTCACATATACATTTTAACTCTCAAATCCAGCCATCAAGAAAACTTTTTATAAATAATTTAACACACAACAAAGCATCATTTCCTCCAAAAGCAACAATCCTGGATTGAGGCAACTGGAAAGTCTTTCAGCACCTGACACTGGAATGTTGCACCAGAGCACCCAGGAGGCAGCAATACACGGTTCCTCCAAGCTACACATGCTCACCCAGAAGCTGTAGCTGAGGAGCTTGTATGAGAAAAGAATCTCTGGGTGATCATCAAGAGAGGGCTTTGGCATGCACCAAGGCAGGAGAGCCTGCCAGTGAGTTTGCAACACCAGTTTGAGAGCTGCACAGAGAGAAAGGAACTTCCAGCTGCACAGTCCTCTCTGCCCTGGAGACCCATAGCCAGCTACACAGATTGGACTGGGCAAGAACATTCCCCTGCCCATGTCTTTCAGCACCAGGACACCACATTTTGGGTGCAGAAGAGTCATTACACCATATCAGACCACCTTGGGGTCTCAAGCACTGAGAGCAGCTGCTGAGCATCAGCATCCCTGCAAACTAACCCAGGAGAGCCAAAGCAAGAGCCCCACTTGCCAGCTGTACCAGGAGGAAACACCACTAGTTATCCTAGTCCACAACCAGTACTTGTTTAGTAAACACATTTTTCTAATGAAGTTTGTCAGTTTTTCTAATTACACAATATACACAGCACAACACCTCAATTTTTCATGTACTGCCTCCCTTTTTCCTTCCAATAAAATGAAGCTAAAGGCAAATGCACCCATCCAGTCTCTACCCCCATGGAACTATGAAGGCTTTCACCACAGGCATCCATGCAGTCAGAATTCTACCTTATCTTTCTTTTTTTTTTTTTTTTATTGCATTTATTCCCCCAGTGAAGCTGTATTAAAAATACACATCAAAACAAGAGCTACCTGGAGATGGAAGGATGTTTTCTCTCTCTCAGTCCTGCTGCAGCAAGCATTTGTGTCTGAGACCCAAGGAGGTCAAGGGGAAACAAGCAGGTGCTTAAGTTTTAGGCTTGTGAATAAATTAATTGCTACTGAAGAAGTACACATGTGCATATTTTACTGATTGCTGAATCAGTGCTTTTAAGCTATCAAATCGGATCAGCCTGATTGCCATCACCAAGTACCCTTTTGCTTCCCCACCACTGAGGCCAGACCTCCTTAAACTGATTAGTTTTGCATTACTCACTGGAAGGGGAGATGCAGGGAGCTCTCTGAGCCCCTGCATCCACCAGCCCTTCCCACGGGACACCAGTGCTGCATCTTCAGCCCAGGTGGGAGATGGAAGAGTAGCTGCTAAGGAGACCACCCTGCTGCACTGCAAAGGGGAGGTGGGCACACCCATGTGCTGTGGGATGATGTTCTGGGCTTTCCAGTTCTGCTTGTGCTTTGTGGAAGGCAGCGTGGGCACTGTGCAAGCCTTCTGCTCTACAGGAAGATGGGAAATTCAGACACAGTCCAAGGTAGCATCAGATTCTGTCAGTAGTGCTGATGAAACCACATCTGGCATTAAACTGATGGGGATGTTGGGTGCTGACAGGAGTAAATGGTGTGAGATACAGTGGCAAAACATTTACAGCTGATGGTGTCAGCTGGAACACAGGCAAGCTCCTCATCTGAATGACCACCCAGATGATGGGCTTCCTCCAAGTCCTTCCTACAGACAAACCCAGGGCATTTGCCAGTGTCGGGAAGCGGGGTGCTCTGCATCACCCCAGCACTGCCTGCAGCAGCCCCCCCCCTCCACCCTGCAGGGCCCAGTCCAGCCCCATGCAGGCAGCTCCTTCCAGCAGCCTGTGTTTTGGGCTGTGCAGGCTCTACCCCGACCTGCTGGCTCCTTCCAGCCCCACAAACCAAAGAGCTGGCCACTCGCCAAGCACATCCCAACCCACTGTCCCCATCCCTCCAGCCCCATTATTCACAGCTATGAACTCTTACTGCAGGAGGGATTAATGCCCATTTTTGAAGCCCTCTGAGCTTGTCAGATGAAGGTCCTACAGGCATGGCACGCATCACCCTCCGCTCCTCCCCGTGCTTTCATCTGGCCTGGGAGCACTGGGATGCTCCTGGGAGCAAACAGCCTTGCAAAGGGGCTTTATCTTTGCTTGCAGGAAACCTTGAAGGTTCAGAAGGTAGCAAGGGAAATTTGTGCTGTCCAAATCAAAGCTGCAGTAATTAAACAGAAGTTTGCACTGTCCCAGGGAGGTGGTTGGCAGACCAGTATTTGTGAGCAGGGACTTGAGGTTATGTCCTACATGAGGGACTGCACAGCAGCGGGGTCACTAGGCTGCTGAGCCTCATCCTGCTCCCACACAAAGTGCATCCTGAGGACCCTCCCCTGCTCTTCCAAGTTCATCCTCACCCCACAAATCAAAACTTATCCTTTCTTTCTTCAAATCAAAGCAAATCTTCTGGAAAGAAGGGGAAAAAAAATTAAAAGGCAGCTTCTAAAGCACTTCCCAGTTTGATGTGCAAAAGCCAATTAACCAAACCAGAGGAGAATCAATGAGAAAGGCTCTTGGGTGTCAGTGGTTGGCCTTTCCCAGGGCTGTGCACACCCAGGTCGATGCTGCTTTGCATCTGGCATCCGCTCCCCATATTTCTGTTAGTTCCAGTGATGAGTTGCCAAGGTGTCAAAGTCAAATCATTTGAATTTCTCACCGAGTGAAAGATACTCAAGGTTCAAAATTACACCTTGACCCAGTTAGCTCGTTTTGCAGCAATTATCACCAATTTCTATGATGGTAGATTGCAAGAGTTTAGAGAAGGAGAAAAAAAATAAAATTGCTTGTCCTTTCTTCACCTTGCATAGAAATGAAAAACAAATGTGATCTTTTTGCTCTTGACATAACCATGCTTTAAAGAGCTTTGCAAACATCTATTTTCTCATTTGAGCTCACACAGAAGACATATTATCTCTTTTAAATATGCCTTCTCCTCGGCGGTGTGCAGCCAATCCCCTATCTTTAACATTTTAAGAAGCTGCCAAATGGTTATTTGCAAAACTGACATTAGGAGATAGATATAATCTATTTTAAACCTCTGCAAAATTGGCCAATTTCATGAGGTTTCAACGTAGGGCCGAATTAATCAAGTCCCACGGTTTATGAAATGTGACCCGCAGCCCCCCCAGCTCTCCACCCGCACGGGAGCCATTTGGAAAAAGCCCAACCCCCTCATGGCACAGGGGGAGAGGAGAGCTCAGCAGAGCAGCTCTGTCCTGCCAGCCCTCCCGGCAGCGACGGCTGCGGGCTCTGCACCCACCCAGCGCTGCCTCCTCTGCGCGGGGCCGGATCCTGCCCTTCCTCCCCTCTCCCCAGAGGCTTTGGCCACCTCCTGCCTTTCCCTGCTGCCTTCTGCACTGGTTCTGGCACCAGGGGGTCCCCTCCCCAGAAAGGAGGCTCCGCTCTGGCTGGAAGCGGCTTCCTCCTGTAGAGGGGAAATAAATCCAGGAAAAGGCATTTCCTCCAACATCCGAATTCCAGGCTCCTCTGTCTGACTTCAGCTTGTCTGTGAGGTCTTGCCATTCAGTCGCTGGGAGACTTTTGTTTATTGCCTTGTTTCTCCTTTGTTTTAAACGGCTGGAGTTAGCGTTTTAACAGAGGGCGAAGCCAAAAATATCGATTCCCAGGGAAAACTGCCTGGGGCTGGCTGGGGTTTCCATCCCTGCTAAAGACACATCTGAGCG
>NW_008621554.1:5421-5665 GCF_000691845.1 Merops nubicus | reverse complement strand
GGCTGCCACCTCCACCCCGCCCCGGCTGCGTGGGCACAGCTCACCAGCAGCTCCTGGAAAGCTGCTTCCCCTGCCACGTGCCCCCGTGCAGCAGCTCGAGATGCTCCACTCCAAGCTGAGGTTTGCTCAGGATGGGTGACCCTGCCAGGCAGCCAAGCCTCGGGCTCACACTGGCAGAGCCCCAGCAGTGCCAGCTCCCCCCGGGCACTTCAGCTGCCCCCGGGGGCAGCGGCACGTCACCGCG
>NW_008621554.1:0-5368 GCF_000691845.1 Merops nubicus | reverse complement strand
CAGCCCCGGGTGGCCTTTGATTTCCCGTTCCCAGCCTGCCCCGGCTGCTGGCTTGCTGCCTGTCCTCCTGCCCTACCACCAGCAGTAGAGGAAAGCTTCCCAGCATGTGCCCTGTCCCCTAGAACCCGCGCCAGCCAGCCCAGCACAGGCGCAGTGGGAGGCAGCAGCTCCTCAAGGCCAGGCAGCTATGTTCTCAGTTATTCAGCGTAGCCCCAAATGAGGCAACGGGCAGGAGCAGCAGCCCAGCCCCCTGACAGCCCAGAGAAGGCTTGAACAACAGCTCCATCACCCACAGGAGCCACCAGATGCATCACCCAGGATGCTGGACCCATGGAAGAACTCAAGAAACAGGGTGGGGGTTTCCAGCGATGGCAGCAGGGCAGCGAGGGGACCTGGGCATGCACCAAGGGAGGTTTCTTCTCATGCCCCACTGTCCCCAGGGATCTTCTCCAACACAGAGCTGGTTGTGAGGGTGCGGGCAGCAGCATCACTCCCACAGGCAGCACCTCCCAGGCACCGGCTGCTGGGCAAAGCCAGGGAAGGCAGGATGAGGTCTGAAGGCAAACACGAAGACAAATGGCTTTGGGGGAAATACAGTGACCTCCCCAGCAGTGTCAGGAAGCATTTGTCAGAGGCAGCAGTCATTAGCTGTGTGCGGGAACGGCACATCGCTGCTGACGGCGCAGACCTGGCAGGGCTCCTGCTGCCAGAGCTCGGCTCCCCGCTTTGGGTGGCAACAACCAGCTTTGCCCAACACAGGCCTGGGCACTGGCCCACGCACCCCCAGCTCTGCCTCTGCCTTGCTGGTGGGCGCAGCAAACCGAGCCCTGCCAGGAGAACCTGCCTGACTGCTGGAATCCCTCTCGAAGTCATCCCCAGTGCTCATTTTCCTATAAAATCAGGTTTCAAAGCTTTTGGCTAAAGGTGAAAGACTACTGCAAGCCTATCAAACTGGGTGGGAAGCCAAAAATCCGAGCAGGTAAAAGACTTTCTTAAAATCCATGAAAGCTCAAGGCAAATTCCATCAAACCCTACAGCCCATCCTTTTGGATGGTTTAGCAGGTAAAAGACTTTCTTAAAATCCATGAAAGCTCAAGGCAAATTCCATCAAACCCTACAGCCCCAGCCCATCCTTTTGGATGGCTTTAGGGAGCCCTGGGCTGAGCTGTGTGGAGCATGAGGCAATTAGCATAATTTAATACATTGCAAATAACATCCTACTGTAACACAACTACAGCAGCAATTATTTTCCAGCACTGCCAAGAGACCAGCAGCCCCCCAAGCTCCCAGATAACAGCTCCAGCAGCAGGGAGATGGTCCCACAGCACGCCAGGGCCTGGCCCATGCTGCAGCCAGGTGCCTCCACAGCACTTGGAGGTTTTTGCTCTGCAATTGCCTTCGATTAAAGGGAAAGGAGTTCAGTTAAATGCACTCATCATCTGGCAATGAAATATTACCATCACAGGTCCTTTTGGAGAAGTCAGTGAGGCCTCTCCCCTCCTGGGAAAAATGGCACAGATGTCTGGACCAGCCAGAGCGGGTAGAGTGAGAGATGGAGAAACAAAGAAATGCAGAATTGTGATGAAGTGATGGTGAGATTTCTCTTAGCAGGTCCTGAGCCTCCTTCTCGATTTCCTGAGCAGTTAAGACATCAACACAGATGCGCATCGGTTGAGCCACCAAAGCAACATTTCAGGCTTGCCTTCCTGGAGGAACATCTGCAAAAGCAGTTTTAGGAGGAGAGTAGAAAGGCTGCAAAACGCACGAGTGAGCAAAGCCCCTGCGCTGCCTCGGTGGCAGGGCACTGCCTTGATGGAGTGTGGCTTTCACACGGCGCCTCTCCCCCCAGACAACATTTTCTCCAGACTGGAGCTGCATGTTAAAAGTCAGTATATAAAAAACATTTAGGCTTTTTCTGATCATAACATGCCCTCCCTTGAGTGCAGAGGAAACTCTCAGCCTGGCTTCCTTGCTCTTCCACCCACAGCAGAGCGGTGCAGGTTCCTGCAAAGCCTCCCCCTGCTTCCACAAGCCCAGGCAGGGTCACAGCTCTCCCCCCCCAAATAAACCTCTTGCACTGCTTTCAGCCATGCCCAGTTTTCTTGTCCTGGACTCCAAGGTGTGGGGTTTTTAGGGTGCACAGCCCTTCACTGGCACACACAAGCAGTGATGCCCACGGATGCCTTGGGCACTGGATGGCCGGCACACGCCCCGTGCCGTTGGAGCCCTGCCACAGGCACGGGTCCCTGGCCTCAGAGGCACAGCACACCAAACCAAGAGTTAATGTTAAATTCAAACCACAAGCAAACAGCAGCAGCACAAAGGACTCGGAGACAAGAGTGCCCACTGAGCACCCTGGGTGTTGCTTGGGTGAGGCAGGGGGAGGAACAGGATCCCCAGGAGACCCCGAGTGGGTGGGAAGCATCCTCCAGCCATCGCTCCACCAGACCGTGGCAGTTTGGGGTCCTTCCCACCCCACCCAGAGTGGTCTCTGCGGGCAGGGAGGGTGCTGGGGAAGCCCTGCAGGAGCCTCCTGGGCGCAGCACGTCCGTCTCTCCTTCCCTGGCTGGCGCAGGGCTGGCAGGGCACCAGGGAAATTAAGCAGGCGATTTCTAAAGTGGGAGAAAAGCAGCCATCTGGGCCCTGGCAGACAGGTCGTTTAATGAACAAAGGGAATTTTCTAGAGAAGCTGGAGAAATGCAACAGTCTACACAAAAGAAGTGGTAGCCCCTCCAATCCATCCAGACCAGAGAAGCTTTCAGGGAGTGCTGAATCCGGGGGTAACGCCCCGTCCTCTCCAATTAAAGGATGAAGTAGGAGATGGGCTGAAGTGGTGGGAAACAGGAAGGAGCAGGGTGGGCTGGGGGTGAACTTTGAGGTTTTCTGTGCCACAAAGAGCCAGGGCAGCTGCCCCAGCAGGAACGCTGCATGGGCAGTCTTTCTGCACCTCTGGGGGTGGGTTTTACACCACTATGACTCCTGGGAGACTTCATGTGCCCTGCTCTTAACTCTCAGCATACTCCCCTGTGGGAAGTACAGTTACTACTCATGTGATGCACAGAAAACCCAGGTGACATTCCCAGATCACAGCTCCATGGTTCAGGCTGCAGACTTGGCACCCTTGCCCTCACTTTGCACATCCACCACCGACTACTGACATCTCCTCTGCCTTCTGCTTTTCCTTGTAGGAAAATCATCATCACTCAGAATTCAGTTTGCAGCTACTTTCTCACTATTTTGGTTTGTACTCTGCCACATTTCATAACCTCCTTTGGCACGCTCGCAGGCAGCGCTTCTCCTGGGGCTGGCGAGCAGGTCTCTTTTGAAGCTCTTCCAGGTTATTGAACTCCTATGTTAATGCAGCTTGTTTCCCATCAGTTGAGGGCAGAGTGCCGGGGACATCATTTATTTTCCGTGTTTATTTATGTCAGGAGAGTCCTTAAAGGATTTGTTTGCAGCTGCTTCAGTCGCTGCTCTTGCCGAGGTTACCTCCCGCCACACCGCGTGCCAGCAAGTCAAGCCCGGGGAGGCTGGAGTCCACCACCTTCCTTGGGCTGTCTGGACCCCGTGGAAACAACTGATTTCCCTTATGCTCCTTAATGAGGAGAAGAATTACCCTTTTTCCTGGCTAATAGGCCCTTATGCCCCTGTTTCTGCACAGTCCCCAAAGAAAGGCTGGTTCTGGCCACCTCCTTTTCGGATGGCTTGAGCATGTTCCACCTGGACTTTGATGATATGATCACAGCAGAAAGCAATGTTGCTCCCAGGACATGATGGCTCCTCCAGGAACAAGCTGTTCCTCCAGGACAGTGTAGATGGGGACCTGTAAGACCTTGAAAGATGGATGTATAGGGACTATCTCAATAGAGCAATCCCCTCTGCCCCTCTCATCCTCATGGAGGAACCAAACGGGTGCATATTTTACTCCACCTGCCACTGCCTTTCTTATTGTTATTTCTCCAGGCTCAGTCATGGCTGCAGGTGGTCACTTGTTTGGTTTTTTTTTTTTTTTTTGCTATAAACAATATACGACCAATCTGCAAACTGAGATGACCTTCTCTGCACCAGCTCTGCACAGGGCTCCACATTAGCCCTGGTTCATCACCCATGGACAATGGCCAGACCCGGCACCCTTCCCCAGGTGGCCCAAGCCACCACACTGCTCTGCTCCCAGCTGCTATCCAGCAACTTCCAGCTCTTTGCAGCTTCCCAATGGGATGTGCTGGGGACCTGGCTGCCAATTAGTTTTCTTTTTAGGGTTCGAGGCTACCCCAGAGGAGGAGATCATCATCCCATATTGATTTTCTTCATTGTCCTCGCAGCCAACCACGCAAAGAAACATTTGTTATTTTGTGACAGATCCCTGTGGAGGCCACTTGGGCATCCCACCCGCTTGCACAGCAGAGCTGGCAATTTTGCCAGAAACTCTGCTTTAAAGGGTTTTGCAACGTTAATTAAATTTCTGCAGTTGTATCTCTTGGCTCTGAATAAGATTCAAGCCTCTCTGAGCACGTGAAGAAAGGCTCAGCTCCTTGTCCCCGTTCAAACCTGGCTCTGAACAAGTCTGGCTCTCAAGACTGAATTCCCTGGATGCAACATCAGAAATACAATATTGTCCCTCTCCAAAAGGAAATGAATTCAGGACTGTCAACGTTCAGACACGGCAGGGGTCTAGATAGCCTAGAAGCTGAGATGACCCCAGAGCTACAAAAAAAGCACATGTCCCTGCCTGGAGAACAGATTCCCCTAAACAGAGAGGCAAAGATGAGTCTCTGTGCTCACACAGACAGGCAAGATGCGGGAGGGACAGCAAGTCACCCCAAGGACTCCAGATGAACTCGACACAAAGCTCCCACAACTCTGGCTCCCTTTTGCCTCCACCGACGCCTAGCCTCTGCCTCAGGCTGTGCCCATGACCTGCCCCAGCGTGGCCAGGCTTCTGTAGACACTGCTTTCCAGGAAAGCACAGAAAAAGAGGGGCTGCCAAACCTGGGAAACGCAGCATGAGACAGGTTGGTTTGAAGAGTTAAAATTCTATAGAAAAGTAAAGCAGAAGCAGCTTTTTTTTTTTTTTTTAAAAAAAAAGGGAATATCAATAAGTCAAATAGGAGGGAAATGTGGAGAAGATAAGGAGAAATTTAACTCAGGGCTTCCCAAGAAGCAGCACTAGACCCACTACCTCTGCCGTGGGTGGGACAGGTCTGTGCCAGCTCTGTGGCTATGGGAACACCCAGCGGGCTCAGCACCACAACAGCTATTTCCAGAAGAAAACCCAAGGCTGCACAGGCGTTGGGCAAAGGGTTTGCTACGAGGGGAGCGGCAGTTCCTGCAGGAGCAGAGCACGGTGGTGCAGAAGGCACTCTGCACA
>NW_008621553.1:555-780 GCF_000691845.1 Merops nubicus | reverse complement strand
GCACCCAGCACCCACTGCCCAGCACCCTGCACCCACTGCCCAGCACCCACTGCCCAGCACCAGTGCCCAGTGCCCAGCACCCACTGAGCAGAACCACCAGCACCCAGCACCCACTGTCCGGCACCCAGCACCACTGCCCAGCACCCACCAGTGCCCAGCACCCACTGCCTGGCACCCAGCACCACTGCCCCGCACCCCCCACCCCCCACCAACACCCCCGCCCCC
>NW_008621553.1:0-219 GCF_000691845.1 Merops nubicus | reverse complement strand
GCCCCCACCCCCCAGCCCCCACTGCCCAGCACCACTGCCCAGCACCCAGTACTGGTGACCCACACCCAGCATCCAGCACCCACTACCCAGTGCCCAGTATCAGTGACCAGGGCCCAGCACCCAGTACCACTGCCCAGGGCCCAGCACCCAGGGCCCAGCACCAGCGCCCAGCACCCAGCATCTCATCCCCAATGCCCAGCACCCAGTACAAGTGCCCAG
>NW_008621552.1:0-1361 GCF_000691845.1 Merops nubicus | reverse complement strand
TCATCCCTCAAAGAGGATGAGGAAGGATGATGGAACCACACATGGAAAAGGACCACCAAGAGCATCACTAGGACCTCCTGCTACCACCACACCAAGCACCTTGCTTCATCCTTCAAAGAGGATGAGGAAGGACCATGGAACCACACGTGGAAAAGGACCACCATGAGCATCACGAGGACCTCCTGCTACCACCACACCAAGCATCTTGCTTCATCCTTCAAAGAGGATGAGGAAGGAGCATGGAACCACATGTGGAAAAGGACCACCAAGAGCATCACCAGGACCTCCTGCTACCACCCCACCAAGCATCTTGCTTCATCCCTCAAAGAGGATGAGGAAGGACGACGGAACCACACATGGAAAAGGACCACCAAGAGCATCACCAGGACCTCCTGCTACCACTCCACCAAGCATCTTGCTTCATCCCTGAAGGAGGATGAGGTAGGACCATGGAACCACACGTGGAAAAGAACCACCAAGACCATCTCCAGGACCTCCTGCCACCACCTCGCCGTGGCGTCACCGCGCGGGGAGCTGGAGCTGGAGGTTCTCCACCCAGGGAGGTGAAAAGGGTAGAGAAGGGCTGAGCCAGCTCTTCCAGGGTGGTTTTCTTTCTTTCTTTCTTTCTTTTTTTTTTTTCTCCTTCCTTCCCCTTGCAAGTTAAAACCAAGATAATGACACTGGGTGGGGACCAATTTGAAGGCTTGAGCAGCCAAACCAAAATTAGTCTCCCGGCCAAGAGCTTCCTCGGCCTCACCGTTTGGGGGAAGGAAGCTGAGAAAAGGCATGAAAAGGAGGAATAAAAAAAAAAGAAAGCAGCAGAAAGATTCCTTTGGAAGTCGTGCTCAAGAGAAGGTGACCCTGCTAGTCAAATATTTTTCAAGAGAATTAAAAATAAAACCAAGTCCTGGAGCAGCCTCCCTTGGCAAAGTTGGACCTGTGGGATGGGTTTGGGGCCTTTTTTTTTGTGTCTCTTTTGCTTTCTCCTCCTCCTCCTCCTCCTCCCCTGGCACTTTTTTTGCCTTTCACTAATAACTATGTTTTCTTGTGTTCTTTTTTTTCTTGGCTCTTTCCTCCTCGAAGACTGATGTAATTTCCTGTCTTGTCCCAATGTTTCCTGTTAATTAACAGGGTGAAAGTTATCATCAGGGATGGAAAAGGCCACTCGGAAGAGGGGAAGGGGGGGGGAAAAAAAAAACAAGGGAAAAGGAAAAAAGGAGAAGAAAAAAAGAGAGGGGAGAGAAAGGCTGTCTGCTGGCAAACAGCACGTCACAGCAGCAGAAAATGGGACAAGATTTCTGGATCTGAGCCCACCCCAGGGGAGCCCCAAGGGAGAGAAGGAGAAAAGGAGAAGGAGAAAG